>NW_024738608.1:3370257-3384804 GCF_018991925.1 Homarus americanus
GTGTGTGTGTGTGTGTGTGTATGTATGTATGTGAGTGTGTGTGTGTGTGTGTGTGTGTGTGTGTGTGTGTGTGTGTGTGTGTGTTTGGCCATGTATACTTTATGGTCTCTTGGTAGGTGAGTTACGGTCAGTTAAGTTTCGGGTTGAACAGCCTCGTTCAGCTCGTTTATAGTAAGTGTAACTGCCTTGTTTGTGTCTGTGCTTGTTTGATGTATTTTTCTCGTGTGTTTATCGTCTCGTGTTTGTTGTGCCTTGTTTGTTTTCTTATTATCTGTTGTGTTTTTGTTGTGCGTTTGTTTTTGTTTGTAAAAGTGAGTGTGTGTGTTTGTTGTATGATTGATGAGTTGTTCTTGCTTATTATTTTATTATTTTAGTTTATTTATTAACAACGAATATATAGTATTTTTTTTTTACTATCTTATTCGTGAGTTAATTTACAACACATTTACACGGTTTTCAAAAATTTTACGCGAATTCATTTACAATTTACCTGTATTTACACTAAGGATTTTCATGCGTTTATTTACGATTTACCGGTTATTTACACTTTATAAGAATTTTTTCGTGGGTTTATTTCCAATATATTTACATGGTTTAGGGTAATTTTCCTTGCGAGTTTATTTACAACTTATGGCACTTTTTTTTACAATTCTCGTTTACATGTTAAGGCAACCAACGAGTTAAGGAAATATTCATCCTGGGAAAAAAAATTACTGTCCTTCTTCGTCCTGGGAAAAATTATTGTCGGTGTTCGTCCTGGGAAAGACATAATTGTCGGTGTTCGCCCTGGGAGATATTATTGTCCTTGTTCGTCCTGGGAGATATTATTGTCCTTGTTCGTCCTGGGAAGAGAATCAGCGTACAAGCAGAGTTCAGGGAAGTGTAAGCCCTTGAGAGTTGGTTGCCTTGGTAACACTGCATTGAGTGAGTGAGGGTGTAGCACTGCCCTGGTAACGCTGCGCTGAGTGAGCAAGGGTATTGCGCCGCTCTGGTAACACTACATTGAGTGAGAGGGCTTAGCACCGCTCTGGTAATATTGTTGGGTGAGTGAGGACCTAGTACCTCCCTGGTAACACTGTGTTGAGCTAGTAAGGGTCTAGCACCGCCAGGGTAACACTGTGAGTGAGTATACTGTATATCTAACACCTCCCTGGTAACACTGCATTGGAGTGAGGGTGTAGCACTGCCCTGGTAACACTGACTGTATCTATCACAGTTATCTTGGCGGGAAGTATTGTTAACGCCAGATAAAATCCGCAGAATTTTAATGCAAATTTTTTAAACAAATTAATTTCAACTTAATTTATTTGTATTTCAATTTTTTTTCTATTGTAAATATTAAGTTAGTTTTTAATACTATTTAATATTAAGTAAAAAAATTATTCGTTTTATTTATTTTTATATTTTTTATATTAGTTTTATTTTACATTATATTGTTTTGGTTCGTTTGAGTTGTATATAATAAATTTTGACCCATATTAAAATCTTACTATCATGAAATATTAATTAATTTATCTCTTCTCTGTTAAGAGTTTTAATTATATGTATATTAATAATTATCTTTAATAAGTATTCCTTAGTTTTGTTTTCTGTCCCGTTTATTATTTATTTATTACTCCATCGTTTATTCCCCATTTACTAAGATAAATACGTAATAATTATCTTGGCTTGTTGATTCCCCATTTACTTACGGTAATTAATTTATTTACACAAGAAAGTTACGAATATTTAACTTTTAAAATAATTTTCTATTTATATTAAACTGTTGTCAAATTTACTCTTATCAGTACTTAAGTATTTTCGTGTTTCTTTTTTTTTCTTCACTGTTACCATTCTGTGTAACAACAGCTGGTGGTGGTAGTGACAACAGCTGGTGGTGGTAGTGACAACAGCTGGTGGTGGTAGTGACAACAGCTGGTGGTGGTAGTGACAACAGCTGGTGGTGGTAGTGACAACAGCTGGTGGTGGTAGTGACAACAGCTGGTGGTAGTATTGACAACAGCGCTGGTGGTGGTAGTGACAACAACTGGTGGTGGAAAGTGACAACGGCGTTAATCGACCGTGACAGCAGCTGGTGGTGGTAATGACAACAACTGGTAATTCAATAATGACAGCTGGTGGTAGTCGTGACGACAGCTAGTAGTGATAGTAACAGCTGGTGGTGGTAGTGACAACAGCTGGTGGTGGTCGTGACGACAGCTGGTGGTGGTAGTGACAACAGCTGGTGGTGGTAGTGACAACAGCTGGTGGTGGTCGTGACGACAGCTGGTGGTGGTAGTGACAACAGCTGGTGGTGGTAGTAACAACAGCTGGTGGTGGTAGTGACAACAGCTGGTGGTGGTAGTGACAACAGCTGGTGGTGGTAGTGACAACAGCTCTCTCTCTCTCTCTCTCTCTCTCTCTCTCTCTCTCTCTCTCTCTCTCTCTCTCATCTTGTCTTTCAATAGAAGTCACAATCGCTATGGAATTTGGCACTTGCTCATACAATTACTCTTTCTACACAATTATTGCACAATTACTACACAATTCATATACGATAACTAAATACTAAAAAATTACCATACAATCACTGCACAAGCACCACTACTACACAATCACCACATAATCACCATAAGCACTACACAATTGTCACACAATCACCACACAATCAATGTATAATATCTACGCAATCACCACACAATGAATGTACAATCACTACACAATCACCATACAAGAAACCACACATTTATCACACAGTCACCACGACAAACACTACACAATCACCACAATCAGTACTACACAATCACCACACAATCACCACTCAGCGAGACAGAAAATCACCTGTGCCACTAAAACACCTCTAGCGTCAAATTACTTCAATAGTGGGAGTTGTATTCCCAGGATGGCTAACGCTCACTGTACTCCTCTTGTTCACCACCTTCTTGTTCGCCATACGAGAAAAATTGGATATTATTTCCAGGACGGTGTACACTAAGATACGTAATTTTGTACCGTAAGGAATTCTATTATATTTTTACTTATAAACAATTAATTTATCCCAGGTATTACGACACCTGAGTCAGAATAATTCCCAGACAACCTTAAGATTTTTTTTCTATTTAATGTTCCACCTATGACTGGGTGTTGTGGTGAGTCTCTGTGGAAATTTGACGCCATTTTGTTAGTCGCCATGTTGAGGCGTTTCTCTTGATATAAGTTAAGGGAAAATTTTACACCTCAACCTTCTGAGAATCCATCTTTGTGTCGTAAGTCTCAAGTGAGTTAGTTAGATACGTTCTGACATCACCAGTTGCCTCTATGATTGATGTCAGCTGCTCTTTCGTCAGCCAATCTTGTCAGCCGCTCTCGTCAGCCAATATCGTTAGCCAATCTCGTAAGTCTCCCTCGTCAGCGTCTCTTGTCGGTGTCTCTCGTCAGCCTCTGTCGTCAGCCTCTCTTGTCAGCCTCTTGACAGTCATCATCAGACAAGTATTTCGTAATTTCCAGCTGTGAACATTAAATCCTTCCTTCCGTCCAATTACCAGCCCCTCCACCTGTCCACCAGCCTTCCACCTGTCCACCAGCCCCTCCACCTGTCTGCTTACTCACCCCACCCACATCACCAGCCCCTCACCCATCCCCACCAGCCCTCCACCCGCCACCGTCACCAGCCCTCCACCATCCTGTCCCTCCACCGCCACCCGTCCTGGCCCCTCAACCTGTCCTGGCCCACCACCCTTACCCGTCCACCAGCCCCTCCACCTGTCCTGGCCTCCACCTGCCACCCGTCAGCCCTCCACCCGTCCTAGCCCCTCCACCTGTCCATCAGGCCGTCCACCAGCCCCTCCCACCTGTCCACCAGCCCTCCACCCGCCACCCGCCCATAGCCTCCCACCTGTCCCACCAGCCCCTCCACCTGTCCATCAGGCGTCCTGCCCCTCCCACCTGTCCACCGGCCTCTCCACCCGTCCACCAGCCACCACCCGCCACCCGATCACCCCAGCCCCTCCCACCTGTCCACCAGCCCTCCACCAGCCCTCCACCCCATCCACCAGCCTCCACCCGTCACCAGCCCTCCACCGCCACCCGTCCACCAGCCTCCACCTGTCCCACCAGCCTCACCCGTCCACCAGCCCCGCCACCGTCCCACCAGCCCCTCCATCTGTCCTGGCCTCTCCACCCGTCCACCAGCCCCTCCACCCTCCACCCCGCCCACCCAACCCCTCCCCACCTGTCCACCAGCCCCTCCACCTGTCCCATCAGGCCCGTCCCACCAACCCCTCACCTGTCACCAGCCTCTCCACCCGTCCACCAGCCCCTCCACCCGCCACCAGCCCTCCACCTGTTCACCAGCCCCTCCACCAGCCCTCACCCGATCACCAGTCCCCTCCACCCGTCCACCAGCCCCTCCACCCGTCCTGGCCCTCCACCAGCCCCTCCCACCCGTCCTGATCCCTCCACCGTCCACCAGTCCTCCACTGGCCACTTTGCTTTCTCTGCCGTCTACAGGACCTCTAAATAATGAATATGTTAAATAAGTAGATCATGGAACTAAACGGAGCGGTATGAATAGGCAGGTAGACCACAGGTGTTACAGAGAGGTGTTATCAAAGGGAGCCCATACATGAATCTCTCCCCGGGGCCCTGGCTACCTCTCAGCGGCCCTGACTATCCACCTGTCCCTCTACCTGTCCACCAGTCCCTCCACCCGTCCACCAGCCTCTCCACCTGTCCCTCTACCTGTCCACCAGTCCCTCCACCCGCCCACCAGCCTCTACACCTGTCCGTCTCGTTGTCTGTGATGTAACCATTTCAACCTTTGTGATCTGTGTCGGAATAATGGTACAGTATTGTTTATCAGAATAACCTAACCTAACCTAACCTAACCTAACCATGTATCCTCTTGATCTTAGGTGCTAGGCTTCGCTTTAGTGGTCTCGTGGGAATAGTGTTTTTATCTCACATCTCTATTAATATTACACGATCTCTCTCTCTCTCTCTCTCTCTCTCTCTCTCTCTCTCTCTCTCTCTCTCTCTCTCTCTCTCTGTCTACGGTACAATACAAACATACTATCTGTAATGTCATCAAATTTACGCTGAGACTCTACCTTAACTAGACACCTTCACTTAGCAGACTCTTGGAGAATCTACAATAGACTCAACAATCTTATTCTCATAGAGTCTTAATGTAAATATTTCTCCCCTGACAAAGTAGAGTCTCGGCGTAACTTTGAGGCCACGTTATGTTAGCTTGGTTGAGACAGTGAAATGTGTTTATGAACCTTTGGAAAATTCGTCATTGTTTTGGTTATTTAAGTTTGTTCTGCATCTCCAGTGACCAGGAAGAATTTGACGTATGAGCCTTTGTGAATCCGTGTTTACTTGGTTGGATTTTATGAGTTATTTGGCTGTGGGTTTTTTTTTCGGTTTTAATTAAGAGGAAAGTTTTGACTTGAGGTTTTCTGGGAATTCATCTTTGTGTGTGGGAGGAACTGGAGTCTTTTACCATCAGTTAGGAGGAAAACTTTACATACAGTCATCGTTATCTTTTGTCTGGTGTGTGGTGGTGGTGGGGTGTGGTGGGGGTGTAGTGTGGTGTGGTAGGGGTGGTGTGTGGCGTAGTTGTGTGTGTGGTATGGTGCTGTGTGGTGGTGTGGTAGTGTGTGGCGGTGGTGGTGTCTGTTAGTAGTGTTTGGTGACGGTGTGTAGTGGTAGTGGTGGTGAATTTGAATTTTGCCTCTTACAGCGGCTAGTTTATTGTGCACCCCATACTCATCCTGTGAGCGGTAGCGCAAAAGGATTACAGACTAGAGGTCACAAAGGGTCAGTATAACTAACCCCCGTGGTCAGGGGGTTACAGAGTATTACAGATAAATTGTTTGTTTAGTTCTATACATGAAGGGTAACTTATTCACAACTGTGTGAGTACAGCAGTGTGAGGCAGTATGTCTGGCCGCACACTTTGTTATTCACATTTGAGTGAAGTATTCAAGCACATTGTGTGTTTGGTTCTATACATGGGAACTGATATAGTTACTAAGTGCAAAAAAGTGGATAAAATCTTAATATGTCGGCTATCTTGCCATTAGAGATGAAGTGTTGTGCCATTTCACAGGTGTTGATGGTGGTGGTGTGTGTGTGTTAGTGGTGTACAGTGCTTCTGGTGGTGGTAGTGGTGAACACACACACACACACACACACACACACACACACACACACACACACACACTCCACTTCCCCCTTATCACCCCAATCATCACCAGGAGCCGATAATAAGCTGTAGTTCTCAGCTGGGCTTTAATATACACCTGGCAAGGCTAAGTACATCAGTCATCCCAGGTTAAACACAGGTGGTCGGGAGCCGGAGACGAGAACTGATCATCTGTACCTGAGATCAAAGGTGTTTTGGGTTGACAGAGAGAGAGAGAGAGAGAGAGAGAGAGAGAGAGAGAGAGATTTTTGTTTAACAAATTTATTGGCAGAGCTTGTAGTACAGTTTGCCTATTCTGAGTAATTCAGTCAGGTCTTGACACTGAGGGTGGTATCACTTCTCACTGTCACGCAGGACAGAGGTTCACACACAAAGAAATACATCATATTCATTAACAACTATAAATGTATAGAGGTCAGATTCATATGGATAATGTCACTGTTCACTGCCATGCAGGACAGAGGTTCGTACACAAAGAGTTGCATCATATTCATTGACAGTACATATACATATATGTAAACACACACGCACACACATATACATACATATACGTATATACATACACATATACATGTACACGTACATATACATGCGCACACGCACACATACATACATATACGTCGGTCAGATTCATGTGGGTAATGTCACTTTTCACTGCCATACAGGACAGAGGTTCGTACACAAAGAATGCATCATATTCATTGACACTATATATAGGTCAGATTCATGTGGGTAATGCCACTGTTCACTGCCACGCAGGCCAGAGGTTCGTACACAAAGAAGGAAATACATCACATTCACCAGCAGCATATATGGGTCAGTGGATCACATACATTGGAGTCATATTCTAATTGAAGACTAATCAGTGTGGGCTAGCAAATTTGGGATAAACAGCAAGAATGTCCTCAAGCACACCTGATTCAATGAAGTAATTACATAGTTCAAGATACAGTAAGTCAGGTGGCCTGAAGTCTTTGACAGTGTCACATTCAATAATATAGTGTTCAAGTGTATGCTTTAAAGGTTTATCACAAAATTTACATGCTGAGTGTTCCGGTATGGGTACAGCGTTACTAACTTGCCAGATGTGTCTGTATCCTAGCCTAATTCTGGCCACGACTACATCACATTGTCTGGTTCTGTCCTTATGCTGGCCATACCGGTACCTCTTGTTACAAAATTTGTCATATTTACTAATGCTACAACTGTCAGGTCTCTCTACATTTCTCACTTCTTCTAGATCAGAGTTCATGATTCTGACTTGAATGTTTTTAATTACGGCATTGGACAGACCAAGGTCGCGGTCAACATTTTCTTTCTTACATGCCTCATTGGCCAGTCTATCAGCATGGTCATGATACCTGATTCCAACATGGGACGGAATCCACACAAATTCGATACGAAAGTTGTTCTCATTGGCAGTTATCACATTTCTTTTAATATCACATGCAACTTTAGACATAAAACCTGACGGGCTGTTCATTGATTTCAAAGCACTTTGAGAGTCACAGAATATCACCCCACCTCCATTTACTTTAAGGCAGTCTGTGGCTAAGTAGATTCCAGTTACTGTAGTTCAGTTTGTGTTGTGCTGGCCCAGTTGTCAGCCTTTGCTTGTTTGACACTAACATCTCTTTTTATTTATATAATACAATTGCACAGCCTGTTTTACCTTGTTTGTCTGCACAAAACCATCAGTAAAAGCATAACATTCACTTGATTTAAATTTAGGTTAGGTAAGGCATAGTAAGGTTAAATTAGGTAAAGGTTAGGTTAGGTAAAGATTAGGAAAGGTACATTTCACTAATTTTGTGGCAAAAACGAGCATTACTACCGATTGTATTAAATAAAAAACCTATGAGAAAATACTTTTTGTAAAATAATGTGATGTGACACTGTTTTATATATATATATATATATATATAGATATATATATATATATATATATATATATATATATATATATATATATATATATATATATATATATATATATATATATATATATATATATATATATATATATATATATATGTTTTTTATTATACGCGCTTAGGAGGGGGGGGGGATTAAGCTATACAATTATATTGCTGTTCTTGCTGACAGACTAAAAAGAAAGTCAATTGATAATGCTTGATGTTGCAGAAGCCAAAGTTATGTAACGGTACAGGTCATGTTATCTTATACACAGAGAATTTAGGAAGATATTTATTACACTGTCCCATAAGTCACGCAATAATTAAACCAATATTAGTTGAAAAGATAGATACATATAGAGGCAGGTTATTGATAAACAGGTAGTTGGCAAAGTAGATAGATAGGTAAGGATGTGGAAAGATAGTTAAGATATTGGTAGTTATATGGATAAAAACAAAGACAACTAATGTAGAGAGAGAGAGAGAGATGCACACACATACACACACGCATACATACACACACACACACACACACACACACACCCAACTATATCACCATCAACCATACCAAGACCATGGTTATGCACATTAACTTCTCCTCTGACCTTGTCCCACGTCCCTCCATTACTTTATGCCCCAACACACTCCAGGTTGTGGACTCCACCAAGCTCCTCGGCATCACCCACTATAGATACTAGACTAAATTAGAAAATACAAATCAGTACAATTGTCAAATCATCCAGATTTCGTCTCCACCTCCTCCACCGACTCAACTCCCTCGGAGGTCCTGCGCCTGAGCTACTCAACATCCATACCTCCCAAGCTCACCTATGCCCCCCCCCCCTGTCTGGTCTTCCTTCCTAAATGCCACAAAACGGAAACACTTAGAAAAAATGCAGAAGGCGTGCAAGATTATTCTCTCTCCCTCTTACTCCACATATCAAGAAGCGCTCAACACACTGACCCACTCGGCTCTCTCTGATCATCACCGTGATCTCATCTGCAAATCTGGGGAGAAGCTTCTTCACCATCCACGACACCGGCTCCCGTTTCCACAGGCGATCCATCGTCCACAAATTGCCGTTCGACACCCCAACCGCATCCAGTTTATACGAGAACGTACTGATCGCTATAAGAACTGCCCAGTCCCAACCATTGCAAAAATTATCAAAAAATCTTTGTCAAACACTGCGTTCACTCCCACCTAAAAATATATTTTTTTGCACTGTTACTGTGTTGAAATGCCCTGTGATATGACCTTCTCCCCCATCTTGTTATTTTGTTTATTACACTGGTCTGCATTTGGGATCGTTTTAATTTTTATTTTTATTCATGTATGTGATCTTACATATTCTTGGGTTGCTGATTTTAAATATCTCCACCATTTTGCTCTAACACGTAAGGATTTTTAATAAAATACAAATTAATGATTTTTAAATATGATATAATATAATAATATATAATTAATTATTAATGTATTCCAAATAACCATGAAATTAATTACGTTTATCATGAAATGAAGCAGAATAATCAACATAAAATCTAATGAATGTAAACAAAAATATGCTCCTAATAGTTAGCCTACATATTGATTCAAAGGAAGGAGGACCGCTTTGATTTCCGCTTGTGCTGTGCATCGGGACCATCACGTTTCAATGACCAGCAGTAATCCGCCATCATGCTGACATTCCATTTGCTCTGGTATCGAGTTTCCATGGTGCATATAACCTGATGGAACCGCTCTCCCTGTTCCTCACTGTAGTCCCCACAATTCTTGGGAAAATAGTCAAGATGTGATTGCAGAAAGTGCATCTTCACACTCATTCTAGACCCAAGTTGCCGGAAACTTGAAATCAGGTCTTGGATCAGTTTTTCATATTCTGGAGAGCGGCTGTTTCCCAAGAAGTTTTGGACAATCTGTTTGAAGGAAAACCAGGCATTCACCTCGACACCAGCTAATGCTTCCTCAAAATGCATATCCTTCATCAATTCCCGAATCTGAGGGCCAACAAAGATTCCTGCCTTTAGCTTGCCTTCACTTATACGAGGAAACTTTGACTCCAGGTACTTGAAAGCAGCTCCATTCTTGTTCAGGGCCTTCACCAAATTTTTCATAAGCCCTAATTTGATGTGGAGTGGCGGTAGCAGAATTTTCTTGGGGTCAACTAGTGGCACAGCTTTTACGTTGTGATTTCCGGGTAAGAAGCTGGCTCTTGGTGGCCAGTATTTTTGTTCATAGTGCTGGCTGTCTGCCCTACTATCCCAGAGACACAGAAAACAGGGATACTTGGTGTATCCCCCTTGAAGACCTAGTAGGAGAGCAATAACTTTTAAATCACCACAAATGAGAAAATTGTGATTATGGTACTTGATTGCAGTTAAAAGTGTCTTCATATTTTCGTAAGTTTCTGACATTTGGACACTATGGCCAATCGGCACAGATGCAGCTGCGTTGCCATTGTAGAGAAGAACAGCCTTTAAACTTTTGTTAGAAGAATCAATGAAGAGCCTCCATTCATCTGCTTTGTACGACATCCCCATGTGCTCGATAAGGCCACAAATATTTGAACAGAAAACAAGAGCATCTTTTTTCTCAAAGAATTGAAAATAAAGAAAAATATATTAGATTTAACATTTAAGTCAATATAAGGTAAGTATTTTAATTGGTATTATACTTTAGCATTTACTTATGTTATATAAAAAATGAAAAGTCAACGTCACAGACTGTCACAGAACCTGATGTGATAGAGATGAATAAAAAACACAGTGAATCACTATTTTTTATATATATTTCGAAAAAGATGAAATACAGTCAATAAAAAAATCATGCAGACCAGTGTAATATATGTATATTCAGGAAAAATAATAATAAGTGAATCAACTATATATTGATCAAATAAATGATGACGTGCTCTAAATTCTATTATCAGTTGATAGCAACACGATAGCCAACCCACAAATAAAATGTAAATTACATACGACATAAAATTTTGGATATTCATAAAACAATTTACATGACGTCAAAAGAGTTCTTTAAATTTTTTGTTGGACTGTAAAATGTATTTTGTAATTTGGCTTAAATTTCATAGTGGATATATTTTTGTCTCTTCTGCTTAACAATATTTCCTTGTTGCTTTCCATTTCAACTTATAATTTAATTATCTAGAAGATTCTTTAGGCACTTTCAGAGCTGACTCACACAAGCAGTAAGATGAAAAAAGTCTGAAAAAAGTTTATTACAGCTTAATTTTGTTCCTAATAGTTCTCTCAGAAAGATTTTGCCTCTTTGTTGTGTTATGTGACGCCTCTTCTTACTCTCTCAAGTATTAACTGATCCACCATGTGTGAAGCATCTTGATGGGTCTTCGACACGTGGCGATTTACACGAGTAATATTTGCCTACACATTAAATTCTGTTCCGAGAGCAAAAAAAAAAGAAAAATTTTCGTATTAGTATCATTTTGTATATTATTAAAATATAAATCTATTTATACAAAAGATATGTAAATTAATTGAAAAATTATATCACTAATACTGAAGCAGTAGACGATTCGACTAAAACTCGCCCAGTGATATTCAGCTGTTGTAATAATTATGTTAAGCTGATAGAGAAGAGCTGATTCTAAAATATACTCCCACAACACCTTGCTCCCGAGTCTAGTTTTACCTAACAGCCTCGACAACATAATCCAGAGACGTCCTCCCCCTTAGCACAAGTTGACGACCCCTTTGTTAACAACATTATCTGGTCTTTTATTTATGACATTCAATACTAAGATATTATACATAACATTACATAGAAAATACATCCACTTCCTGTAATACCTCATTGAGCTGATTAATATGAGGTTAATTACTACTTTTTATTCTCGAATATCAAAACTCAGAGCTGCATTAATAAAGTATATAACACATACCATTATGCGAGTTAAGGAACATCACCCAAAGGTAAAGATTGTAAAAAGCAACAACACATTAGACCAGCAGTTGTGTGTATCGTCAATTACCAGGCGGTGGTGGGGTAAAATTCTGCGGTTACCACACGCCAAGTTTCACTACCCCCCCCCCTTTTCTTTTAAATATACCGTATACCGTATATATTTTTTACCTGTTACAATACTTCCCGAATACACACGTCCGTTGGTCTTTATATAACAAGAGAAATCTGAAATGTCGAGTATAAAAGCTCCTAGGATCAGTACAGTATCTCAGTAGGCAGGTATGTATATGATTACCTTTACATGCATGTTTTTATTCACGTATCCGTACCGTATGTATAAAGTTCTCTATGTATTAATAAATTTCATCAAATTATCTCAAAAACCAACGAGTATGTTTCAATAAATTTATGTATATTCGTGATGTAAGAGTTTCATGGGTGACCGGGATGTCACTCTCTAAGAATTGTAATATTTGTTTTTTGGCACTTGAGGGATGTCCACCGTTGTCTAGGCAAATATTTTCATCATAGTTTTTTATACATGTAAATAGAAAGGTATAATATTTGACCTTATCTGCCAGCCTTACAATAGCCTCGTTATGTCACCCCTTTCAGGTGCACCAGAGCTCCTTATACCACTCCATGGTGATCAATTAGTGTGCGTGTGTACTTGATCTTTATCTTTAATTTCACTACTTTTAAACTTTTTACCTAACCTAACCTAACCTAACCTAACCTAACCTAACCTAACCTAACCTAACCATTGGGTACTTTTCATATGGCTTAACTATTACAAAAGAAAATTATTGATGGTGACCTCGGCCAATATTATGATGGGACGAAATCACTAAAATGGGCCGAGGTCACCACTGAATGTCGGCCGAGGTTACCACTGAATGTGGGCCGAGGTTTTCACTGGATGTGGGCCGAGGTTACCACTGGATGCGGGCCGAGGTTACTTGACCGAATTTACCATAGGCCGACGTCACTGGCACCCGAGATTGTGCTGCTGTCATCAACACAAGAAAACGCCTCAACTCTTGTGTATATGTAAACACTGATATTATGATCTGATTTATAATTAAACCTGAAATGTTGGATTGTTTAAGTTAAAAGAGATTTGTTAAACTATTATTTTTGGGGGGAAATTTAACTTAAACAAAGAGACCTCGGAAAATTTGTTCAGACTTGTACCCAGAACCAGCAGAACCTGATGGTCAGTCCCCCGTAAGGTCACGGTGTCTCTGTTATATAAAGTTTGTAAGGTGCTTATATATTACAGCTTCACTTCTCTTAATATACAGTATTGGTTAATGTATAAAAGCTATTTTATAATGAATAATTCACTCCTCTTGTATATCTTTGTCACTTATTTATTCTTATACTAAAACAATAAGCAGAGCAATGAAGAATATATATACTTTATCAATAAAATGATTCCATTATAACCATACAGTAATTTAATAAGTCGGTAAATGAGGAAGTGAAATACTCTCTCAGAATTGTATCAACTTTATTAAGAAGAAGTATTTAGTAATTGTTTTATAACGCGTGGCATCTCCAAGACCATCTATGTTTTCAATCCGTTGACCCTCTAGAAAATACTTTGTGGTTCCCCAGTTGAGAAGCTCTGGTAGAGAAGTAGAGTGATAGTGTAGACACCGACACAGGCTATAAACCAGCTTAAAATAATACAGATGGGAAGTATACATGATGAGACTAACTTCGCGATTACTAACACATACTTAAAAAAATCATTATGGAGAGGAACTATCCGGTACACGCAGTGAGTTTCATTTTGACTGATGTGTATGTGGGCGAACCTCCCATCACCTATAAGGCCATCAGTGACGGACACACCTGGTCTGGACTACTAATCAAAACAGCTTCTAATTTCCATGGTTAAGGATGCCTGATATTATTTCCCATTTGAAATATACTTAAATTTGGATTAATTCAGGTCATCGGACTTAAGTGACTTTATCTTGTTAAATTATTACCATTAGCTACAACAACACGGAATGTACTGAGCATCAGGCGAGCTTCTATAGGTTTTTAACCTTATTATGCCCTCGTTAACTAGTGGGTGGAGTAAACCCGTACCCATAATAAAACACCAGTTTGATAAGGGAATAATGACCGTGTAGAGATAAATCTGTAATGTGGAGTAATCGCTTAATAGATGCTGTTTCACGTGATATTTTACTTAGACTAAAATTATCACTACCATGAAACATCTGTACGTGTTACCAAGATTAATATACAAAGAAAAGTTCTATTAGAATATATCAAATATAATCCTCAAATTGTTTTCTATATATGTTTTAATGTAACCTAAAACTAAAGGGCTCATCAGGAAATACTAAATAACGTATAAGTATTTTTTCTTTACAAAACAAAAATTGAATCCCTATTTGAAAACAGATATCTTAGACTGACAAGGTGACAGTTGGTTGCCTCTATTCCGGGCTTTGAATGTTTACATATATTTGATCCTAAAG
>NW_024738608.1:3384904-3432404 GCF_018991925.1 Homarus americanus
GAAGACAATAACGACAAAGTGCACCACACCCTCAACCCACCACCCTGACAAATATTCACATTAGTTCTCAGTCTCTTTCTGGCCCATTTGCTTGCCTGCTCGTTTGTTTGTCTGCTCGTTTGCCTGCCTGCCTGTTTGTCTGCCTGTCTGCCTGTCGCCTGTCTGTCTGTTTGTTGCCTGTCTGTTTGCCTAGATAAACAAACAATCTACTACCACACACAAAAACAACACATGTAGGTCTTACTGTAGTGGGGGTCTCTGGTAGGCAAAGGAGGAAAGAGGGAGAGAGGGAGGGGAGGAGAGGGAGGGGAGAGGAGAGGTGAGGAGGGGTGAGGGGAGGGGAGGAGGAGAGGAGAGGTAAGAGAGACACAGGGCAAGGGGTCCATGTGCCAAGACAAACCCCACAAGGTATATACTGAATTTTATTATCAAGTAAAATGTGACGTTCTCTGACGGGTAACATACAGGCCCAAGAAAGGAGTGGGGAGGGAGAGGGAGGAGGAAGGAGGGAGAGGGGAGAGGGGAGGTGGAGGGGAAGGAGGGAAGATGCGAGGAGGGATGGATGAGAGGAGGGGTGGGGTGGAAAGAAGAATGTTAGAAGACAGAGGGGTGGGTGGGAGGGGAAGGGAGAGGATGGGAGAGAAAGAATAAGGAAGCGAGGGGAGAGAGAGAGAGAAAATAGGAAAGGAGAGAGGTGACGAAAGGAGGAGGAAGTGGAGGAAGGTGATGGAAGGAGGAGGGGGGAAGAAGGAGAGAAGGACGGGTTAGGAAGGAAAGGATAGAGAGAGAGTAATGGATGGTGAAGGAAAGGGAGGAGGAGAGGAAAGACGGATAAACAGGAAGAGGAGAGAATGTTTGGAGGAAAGAAGGGCAAGGGAAGAGGGGGGGGAGAGGGGTGGATGAGGAGAGGAGGGTGAGGAGAGAGAGAGGAGGGAAGAGGGGAGAGAGGGAGGATGAGGGGGGAGAGGGAGAGAGGGGAGATGAGGGGAGAGAGGGGAGGGAAGGAGAGAGAGAGAGAGAGAGAGAGAGAGAGAGAGAGAGAGAGAGGTGTGGGGAATAGAATTAGAAAGATGCTTATGTGTACACACACACACACACACACACACACACACACACACATACACAATGAGTAGGTTAACACAATAAATGAGGTAAAGACAGAAGAGTTCACAATAATTAACAAATAAGTCAGTAACAGGAAGGTCAAGGTATTTTACTGACACAAAGGTGACACGAGACAGACTTTATTTTCAGTTAATTTTTTCTTACCTGGAGACGGAGAGAGAGGAGAGGAGGAGAGCAAGGAGAGGAGGAGAGTAAGGAGGAGGGGAGAGGAGAGAGGAGGAGTAAGGAGAGGAGGAGAGAGAAGGAGGAGAGGAGTGAGGAGAGAGAAGGAGGAGGAGAGAGGAGGAGAGAGGGGAGGGGAGGGGAGAGTGGAGGAGAGGAGAGAGTAAGGAGAGGAGGAGAGAGTAAGGAGAGGAGGAGAGAGTAAGGAGAGGAGGAGGAGAGAGTAAGGAGGAGGAGAGAGGAGTAAGGAGGAGGAGAGAGAGTAAGGAGAGGAGGAGAGAGGTGAGAGGAGGGGAGGGAGAGGAGGAGAGAGTAAGGAGAGGAGGAGAGAGAAGGAGAGGAGGAGAGAGTAAGGAGAGGAGGAGAGTAAGGAGGAAGGAGGAGGAGGAGAGTAAGGGAGGGAGGAGGAGAGAGAAGGAGAGGAGGAGAGAGTAAGGGAGGAGGAGAGGGGAGAGGAGGAGAGAGAAGGAGAGGAGGAGAGTAAGGAGAGGAGGAGAGAGAGGAAGAGAGGAGAGGGAGGAGGAGAGAGAGAGGATAGAGAGAGGAGGGAGGGAGTGGAGAGGAGAGGAGGAGAGGTGAGGAGTGAGGAGGAAGGAGGAGGAGGGTAGAGGAGGAGAGAGAAGGAGAGAGGAGAGAGTAAGGAGGAGGAGAGAGTAAGGAGAGGAGGAGAGAGTAAGGAGAGGGGAGAGTAAGGAGGAGGAGGAGAGAGAGGGAGAGAGAGGTGAGAGAGGAGGAGGAGAGGAGGAGAGAGAGTAAGGAGGAGGAGAGAGAGGCGGGAGGGAGGGAGGGAGAGTAAGGAGAGGAGGGGAGAGAGTAAGGAGAGGAGGAGAGTAAGAGAGGAGAGAGAGAAGGAGAGGAGGAGAGAGTAAGGAGAGGAGGAGAGAAGGAGAGAGGAGAGAGAGTAAGGAGGGAGAGGAGTAAGGAGGAGGAGAGAGAGTAAGGAGAGGAGGAGAGTAAGGAGAGGAGGAGAGTAAGGAGAGGAGGAGAGAGTAAGGAGAGGAGGAGAGAGTAAGGAGGAGGAGAGGAGTAAGGAGGAGGAGAGAGTAAGGAGAGGAGGAGAGAGTAAGGAGGAGGAGAGAGTAAGGAGGAGGAGAGGAGCAAGGAGGAGGAGGAGAGAGAGAAGGAGAGGAGGAGAGAGTAAGGAGAGGAGGAGAGAGTAAGGAGAGGAGGAGAGAAGGGGAGGAGGAGAGAGAAGGAGAGGAGGAGAGTAAGGAGAGAGGAGAGAGTAAGGGGAGAGGAGGAGAGAGGGAGAGGAGGAGAGAGTAAGGAGAGGAGGAGAGAGTAGGAGAGGAGGAGAGAGTAAGGAGGAGGAGAGAGTAAGGAGAGGAGGAGAAAGTAAGGAGAGAGGGAGAGAGAGTAAGGAGAGGAGGAGAGAAGGAGAGGAGGAGAGAGTAAGGAGAGGAGGAGAGAGTAAGGAGAGGAGGAGAGAGGGAGAGGAGGAGAGAGAAGGGAGGAGGAGAGAGTAAGGAGAGGAGGAGAGTAAGGAGAGGAGGAGAGGGCAGGAGAGGGAGAGAGTGGAGAGGAGGAGAGAGAAGGAGAGGAGAGAGAGTAAGGGAGGAGAGAGAGTAAGGAGGAGGAGAGGAAGGAGGAGGAGGAGAGAGGAGGAGGAGGAGAGGAAGGAGAGGAGGAGAGAGTAAGAGAGGAGAGAGTAAAGAGAGAGAAGGAGGAGGAGGAGAGAGCAAGGGGATATAATAAGGAGGGGAGGAGAGTAAGGAGAGGAGGAGGAGAGTAAGGAGAGGAGAGAGAGAAGGGAGAGGAGGAGAGGAAAGGAGGAGGAGGAGAAGGTAAGGAGAGGAGGAGAGAGCAAGGAGAGGAGGAGGAGGAGAGGAGGAGAGAGTAAGGAGAGGAGGAGAGGGGGGAGGAGGAGAGAGTAAGGAGAGGAGGAGAGAGTAAGGGGAGGAGGAGAGGCAAGGAGAGGAGGAGAGAGGAAGGGGAGAGGAGGAGAGAGAAGGAGAGGAGGAGAGAGGTAGAGAGGAGGAGAGAGTAAGGAGGAGAAGAGAAGGGGAGAGGAGAGAGTAAGGAGGAGGAGAGAGTAAGGAGAGGAGGAGAGAGAGTAAGGAGAGGAGGAGAGAGTAAGGAGGGGGGAAGGGAGAGAGGAGGGGAGGAGGAGAGAGTAAGGAGAGGAGGAGAGAGTAAGGAGAGTGGTGAGAGAGAAGAGAGGAGGAGAGAGGAAGGAGATGAGGGGAGAGAAGGAGGAAGGAGAGAGAGGATGAGGAGAAGGAGGAGGAGAGTAGATGAGAGAGAGAGGGAGGAGAGAGTAAGGAGGAGGAGGAGAGAGTAAGGAGGAGGAGAGAGTAAGGGAGGAGGAGAGAGGGAGAGAGGAGGAGAGAGGGGAGAGGGAGGAGAGAGGAAAGGAGGAGAGAGTAAGGAGGAGGAGAGAGGAGGAGGAGAGGAGTAAGGGAGAGGAGGAGAGAGAAGAAGAGGAGGAGAGAGTAAGGAGAGGAGGGAGGTAAGGAGAGGAGGAGAGAGGGGAGAGGAGGAGAGAGTAAGGAGAGGAGGAGAGAGTAAGGAGAGGAGGAGAGAGTTAAGGGAGGGAGAGGAGAGAGTAAGGGAGAGGAGAGAGAAGGAGAGGAGGAGAGAGTAAGGAGGAGGAGAGAGGAGAGGAGGAGAGAAGGAGGAGGAGGAGAGAGCAAGGAGAGGAGGAGAGAGGAAGGAGAGGAGGGGAGAGTGAGGGAGAAGGAGAGAGAGTAAGGAGGAGGAGAGTAAGGAGAGGAGGAGAGAGAGGAGAGAGGAGGAGCAAGGAGGAGGAGGAGCAAGGAGGAGGAGAGTAAGGGAGAGAGAGAAGGAAGGAGAGGAGGAGAGAGAAAGGAGAGGAGAGAGAGTAAGGAGAGAGAGAGTAAGGAGGAGGAAGGAGGGGAGGAGGAGAGTAAGGGGAGGAGGAGAGAGTAAGGAGAGAGAGGAGTAAGGAGGAGGAGAGAGGAGAGAGGAGGAGAGAGAAGGGGAGGAGGAGAGAGGAGAGGAGGAGAGAAGGAGGAGGAGAGGAGAAGGAGAGGAGGGAGAGTAAGGAGAGGAGGAGAGAGTAAGGAGAGGAGGAGAGTAAGGAGAGGAGGAGAGAGTAAGGAGAGGAGAGAGTAAGGAGAGGAGGAGAGAGAGGAAGAGGAGGAGAGAGAAGGAGAGGAGGAGAGTAAGGAGAGGAGGAGAGAGTAAGGAGAGAGGAGGAGAGAGGAGGAGGAGGAGAGAGTAAGGAGAGGAGGAGAGAGTAAGGAGAGGAGGAGAGAGAAGAGAGGAGAGAGAAGGAGAGAGGAGAGAGAAGGAGGAGGAGAGGGAGGAGGAGAGAGGAGAGGAGGGAGAAGGAGAGGAGGAGAGAGAAGGAGGAGGAGAGAGTAAGGAGGAGGAGGAGAAGGGGAGGAGGAGAGAGAGGGTGGAGGAGAGTAAGGAGAGGAGGAGTAAGGAGAGGAGGAGAGTAAGGAGAGGAGGAGAGAGAAGGGGAGAGGAGGAGAGAGCAAGGAGAGGAGGAGAGAGAAAGGAGAGGAGAGAGAGTAAGGAGAGGAGGAGAGAGTAAGGAGGAGAGAGTAAGGGAGGAGAGAGAGTAAGAGAGGAGGAGAGAGTAAGGAGAGGAGGAGAGAGAAGGAGGAGGAGAGTAAGGAGAGAGGAGAGAGGAGAGAGAGAGAGGAAGGAGAGGAGAGAGTAAGGAGAGGAGGAGAGAGTAAGGAGGAGGAGAGAGGGGAGGAGGAGAGAGTAAGGAGAGGAGGAGGAGAGGAGGAGAGAGTAAGGAGGAGGAGAGAGAGTAAGGAGGAGGAGAGGAAGGAGAGGAGGAGAGAGAAGGAGGAGGAGAGAGGAAGGAGGAGGAGAGCAAGGAGAGGAGGAGAGAAGGAGAGGAGGAGAGAAAGGAGAGGAGGAGAGAGGGGAGGAGGAGAGAGAAGGAGGAGGAGAGAGTAAGGGAGGAGAGAGAAGGGAGAGGAGGGGAGAGAAAGGAGAGGAGGAGAGTAAGGAGAGGAGGAGAGAGTAAGGAGAGGAGGAGAGAGTAAGGAGAGGGAGAGTAAGGAGAGGAGGGAGAGAGTAAGGAGAGGGAGGAGAGAGTAAGGAGGAGGAGGGAGAGGTAAGGAGAGGAGGAGAGAGGTGAGAGAGGAGAGAGTAAGGAGAGGAGGAGAGTAGGGGGGAGGAGAGAGAAGGAGAGGGGAGGAGAGGGGAGAGAGGAGAGAGGAGAGGAGGAGAGAGAAGAGAGGAGGAGAGAGAAGGAGAGGAGAGAGAGGAGAGGAGGAGAGAGTAAGGAGAGGAGGAGAGAGAAGGAGGAGGAGAGAGGAAGGAGAGGAGGGAGAGGAAGGAGGAGGAGAGAGAGGAGGAGGGAGGAAGGAGGAGGAGGAGAGAGGAAGAGAGGAGGAGAGAGGAGAGAGGAGGAGAGAGTAAGGAGAGGAGGAGAGAGAAGGGAGAGGAGGAGAGAGCAAGGAGAGGAGGAGAGAGGAGAGAGAGAGTAAGGAGAGGAGGAGAGAGTAAGGAGAGGAGGAGAGAGTAAGGAGAGGGGAGGAGAGAGTAAGGAGGGAGGAGTAAGGGAGAGGAGGAGAGAGTAAGGAGAGGAGAGAGAGGAAAGAGGAGGAGAGAGTAAGGAGGAAATGAGAGAGAGTAAGGAGAGAGGAGAGAGAGGAAGAAGAGGAGGAGAGAGAGCAGGAGAGAGGAGAGAGGAAGAGAGGAGGAGAGTAAGGAGAGGAAGGAGAGAGGAGCAGAGGAGTAAAAGAGAGAGGAGAGAGTAAGGAGAGAAGGAGAGGTAGAGGAGGAGAGAGAGCAAGAGAGGAGGAGAGAGTAAGGAGGAGAAGGAGAGAAAGAGAGGCGGGAGAGAGGAAGGATAGGAGAGAGAGTAAGGAGAGAGGAGAGAGAGTAAGGAGGAGGAGAGAGAGAAGGAGAGGAGGAGAGAGTAAGGAGAAGGAGAGAATGAGAGGAGGAGAGAGAGGAGAGGAGGAAAGGAGAAGAGAGGAGAGAGAGTAAGGAGAGAAGGAGAGAGTAAGGAGAGGAGAGAGTAAGGAGAGGAGGAGAGAGTAAGGGGAGGAGGAGAGAGAGTAAGGGAGAGGAGACAGGAGAAGGAGAGGAGAGAGAGTAAGAGAGGGGAGAGGAGTAAGGAGAGAAGGATAGAGGAAGAGAGGAGGAGAGAGAGTAAAGAGAGGAGGAAAGGGGAGAAGAGATAGGGAGAGAGGAAAGATGAGTAGAAAGAGTAAGGGGAGGAGAGAAAAGGAGAGAGTAAGGAGAAGAGGAGGGTAGATAGGAAGGACGAATAGGGAGAGTAAGTAGAGGAGGAAAGAGAGAGGGGAAGAGAAGGAGAAGAGAGGGAGAGAGGGAAGCTGACAGGTAAGGGAAGAGTTTACATTACTCTTGATAATGGTTTTGTGTGTAAAAGAGGAGGAGGAGGGGGTGAAGGAGGAGGAGGGGTGGAGGAGGAGGAGGAGGAGGAGGAGGAGGAGGTGGAGGAGGAGGAGGAGGAGGAGGGGAGAGGTGAAGGAGGAGGAGGAGGAGGAGGAGGAGGAGGAGGAGGAGGAGGGGAGGAGGAGGAGGGAGGAAGGAGGAGGAGGAGGAGGAGGAGGAGGGGAGAGGAGGAGGAGGGGGGAAGGAGGAGGAGGTGAGGAGGAGGGGAGGAGGGGAGGAGGAGGAAGAGGGAGGAGGGGGGAAGGAGGAGAGGTGAAGGAGGAGGAGGAGAGGAGGGGGGAAGGAGGAGGAGGAGGAGGAGGTGGAAGGAGGAGGAGGAGGAGGAGGGGAGGAGGGGAGGAGGGGGGTGAAGGAGGAGGAGGAAGAGGAGAGGGGGAAGGAGGAGGAGGAGGAGGGGGGGTGAAGGAGGAGGAGGAGGAGGAGGAGGAGGAGGAGGAGGAGAAGGGAAGGAGGAGGAGGAGGAGGAGGGGGTGAAGGAGGAGGAGGAGGAGGGGGAAGGAGGAGGAGGAGGGGGTGGGAAGGATGAGGAGGAGGAGGAGGGGGTGAAGGAGGAGGAGGAGGAGGAGGAGGAGGGGGAAGGAGGAGGAGGAGGGAGGAGGTGAAGAGGAGGAGGTGAAGGAGGAGGAGGAGGAGGAGGAGGAGGAGGAGGAGGAGGAGAGGAGAGGAGGATGAAGGAGAGGAGGAGAGGAGGAGGGAGGGGGAAGGGGAGAGGAGGAGGAGAGGGAGGAGGAGGAGGAGGAAGAGGAGGTAAGGAGGAGGAGGAGGAGGAGGATGAGGAAGAAGGAGGATGAGGAGGAGGAGGATGAGGAGGATGAAGAGGAGGAGGAGGAGGAGGAGGGTGAAGGAGGAGGAGGAGGAGGAGGAGGAGGAGGAAGAGGAGGAGGGGGAAGGAGAGAGGAGGGGGAAGGGGAGGAGGAGGAGAGGAGGAGGAGGAGGAGGAGGAGGGAGGAGGAGAGGGGTGAAGGAGGAGGAGGAGGAGAGGTGAAGGAGGAGGAGGGGGGGTGAAGGAGGAGGAGGTGAAGGAGAGGAGGAGGAGGAGGAGGAGGGGTGAAGGAGAGGAGGAAGGGTGAAGGAGGAGGAGGAGGAGCAGGAGGAGGAGGAGGAGGAGGAGGAGGGGGAAGGAGGAGGAGGAGGTGAAGGAGGAGGAGGAGGAGGTGAAGGAGGAGGAGGAGGAGGTGAAGGAGGAGGAGGAGGAGGAAGGATTATGATGATGAGAGAAGGAGGAGGAGGAGGAGAGAGGAGGAGGAGTGTGAAGGAGGAGAAGGAGTGTGAAGGGGGAGGAGGAGGTGAAGGAGGAGGGAGGTGAAGGATGAGGTGGAGGGGGGGGGTGAGGTGAAGGAGGAGGAGGAGGAGGAGTGTGAAGGAGGAGGAGGGGGTGAGGTGAAGGAGGATGAGGAAGGATGGTGAAGGGGAGGAGGAGGTGAAGGAGGAGGAGGGGGTGAAGGAGGAGGAGGTGAGGAAGGAGGAGGAGGAGGAGGAGGAGGAGGAGGAGGAGGATGGTGAAGGAGGAGGAGGAGGAGGAGAGGATGAAGGAGGAGGAGGGGGAAGGAGGAGGAGGAGGAGGAGGAGGAGGAGGAGGAGGGGTGAAGGAGGAGGAGGGGTGGGAGGTGAAGAGGAGGAGGAGGAGGAGGTGAAGGAGGAGGGTGAAGGAGGAGGAGGTGAAGAGGAGGAGGTGGGAAGGGAGGAGGGAGGTGATGAGAAGGAGGAGGAGGGGGAGGAGGAGGGGGGGGTGAGGTGGGAAGGAGGAGAGGAGGGGGAAGGGAGGAGGAGGGAGGAGGAGGGAGGTGAAGGAGGAGGAGGAGGTGAAGGAGGAGGAGGAAGAGGAGGTGAAGGGAGGAGGAGGTGAAGGAGGAGGCAGGGGAGGGAAGGAGGAGGAGGAGGTGGGATGGAAGGAGGAGGAGGAGGAGAGGAGGAGGTGAAGGAGAGGAAGGAGGAGGTGGAGGAGGAGGAGGAGGTGAAGGAGGAGGAGGAGTGGAGGAGCTGAAGGAGGAGGAGGAGGTGGATGGAGGAGGAGGAGGAGGAGGTGAAGGAGGAGGAGGAGGAGGTGAAGGATGAGGAGGAGGGGGGGAGGAGGAAGGAGGAGAGGAGGTGATGGTGAAGGAGAGTGGAGATGATGATGAGGATGAAGGAGATGGGATGAAGGAGGAGGAAGGAGAGAGAGCTGAAGGAGGAGGAGGAGGTAGAGGAGGAGGGGGAGGGGGGTGAGGTGAAGGAGGGAGGAGAGGGATGGTGAAGGAGGAGGAGGAGGAGGAGGAGGAGGAGGAGGAGGAGGAGAGGAGGGGAGGTGAAGGGGAGGAGGTGAAGGGAGGAGGGAGGAGGAGGAGGAGGAAGGAGGAGGAGGGAGCTGGATGAGGAGTTGAAGGAGGAGGAGGAGGTGAAGGAGGAGGAGGAGGAGGAGGTGAAGGGAGGAGGAGGAGGTGAAGGAGGAGGAGGAGGAGGAGGAGGAGGATGAGGGAGGAGAGGAGGAGGGAGGGAGGAGGAGGAGGGGAGAGAAATGACACACACGTTTGTTCAGTGTTTTTTCAATGTTGTCGCCTTTCCCCTTGCCCTTTCCTCGTTCTTCCTCCTGTTCTTGAACACCCTCAAGAATACTTCACTGAGGTCTTGGTATAGGTGACCAAGGCAATCACATGGGGGATAATATGAGAGAGAGAGAGAGAGAGGAGAATAAGCTTGATACTCCACTAGTAAACATGGCCATTTGTACCATTATAATAAGAGTTCATTAGGCTACTTATTCTCTTCTTATACTGTTAAGGAGCTGCTTATTTCCTTTGCAATCACTGATCAATTATTTTTCTCTATTTTTACCTATTGTTTCTCATAGTGTAATGGGTAGTATAATTCATTCTATAGCCATGTGCCTTACCATCGTTTATATAACTGTATGAGTACAGGTGTCACAGTAGGTACAGGTACAAACACAGGTACAGGTAGTTATACAGGTACAGATACACACACAAACGTACAATACACACCCACAAACGTACAGTACACACACACACACAAACACGTACAGTACACACACACAAACGTACAGTACACACACAAACGTACAGTACACACACACACACACACACAAACGTACAGTACACACACACAAACGTACAGTACACACACACAAATACAGGTACAGAAAACTTCAACAATAAAACAAACGATGATCCGTGTATAATACAAGCTGACACTGTGTTGTGGTCAGCGGCATTGTCATCCTCGTCAGCCTACTCGTCAGCTTGCCTGTCAGCCTCCCCGTCAGCCTGGACCCTGAACTGACACTGATGGAATAAACAGGCAACGGACTATACCGCAAACGTTGGGTTTGGTTAGGTTTACTTTACGTTAGGTTAGGTTAAAGGTTACGTTAGGTTAGGTTAGGTTTACTTTACGCTGGGTTAGGTTAGGTTAGGTTTACTTTACGTTAGGTTAGGTTAGGTTACGTTAGGTTAGGTTAGGTTTACTTTACGCTGGGTTAGGTTACGTTAGGTTACATTAGGTTAGGTTAGGTTACGTTAGGTTTACTTTACGCTAGGTTAGGTTAGGTTAGGTTACGTTAGGTTACGTTAGGTTAGATTTACTTTTGGTGTCAGGTTGTTAGGGTTAGGTTAACCTCATTGGGAACAACTCTAAGCATCACGAGAGAAGGCCAGCACGAGATCTGAGTTTTCATTAAGGATTTACGACTTTAAACGCCTAACAAGAGAGTTTTCATTATGACGAGGCGGTGAACTTGATAGTGTAAACCATTAAGTCTCTCTGTTAGATTCCTTGACATATTGACAAGTCTCTAATGGTGTTAAGTGAGGGCGGATGTGAGGGGTAGTGAGGGGTGGTGAGGGGGATGGTGGAGGGGTGGGTGGAGGGAGGGAGGTGGTGACGGGTGGTGAGGGGCGGTGAGGGGTGGGAGGGTGGAGGTGGTGAGGGGGTGGGGTGGGGGGGTGAGGGAGGTGGAGGGGTGGGGAGGGTGGATGGTGAGGGGTGGGTGAGGGGTAGGGAGGGTGTGGTGAGGGGATGGTGAGGGGTGGGAGGTGGGTGAGGGGTGGTGAGGGGTGGTGAGGGGGGATGGGTGGGAGGGGTGGTGGGAGGGGTGGGGAGGGGGGATGGGTGAGGGGTAGGGAGGGGAGGTGAGGGTGGTGATGGTGGTGAGGGGCGGGTGAGGGGTGTGAGGCGGAGGAGGGGTAGTGGGGTGGAGAGAGTAGTGAGGGGTGGGATAAGGGATGGTGAGGGGTGGTGAGGGGGATGGTGAGGGGTGTGGGAGGGGGATGGTGGAGGGGTGGTGAGGGGTGGTGTGGGGAGGGGTGAGGGGTGGGGATGTGGGAGGGGTAGTGGGGGGGGTGGGGAGGGGTGGTGAGGGGTGGGGAGGGTGGGTGGGAGGGTGGATGAGGGGTAGTGGGGGTGGTGGAGGCAGTGGAGGGTGGTGGAGGGGGATGTGGGAGGGGTGGTGAGGGGAGAGAGGGGTGGTGAGGGGTGGGGAGGGAGGGGTGAGGGTAGGGGGGAGGAGAGGGGGTGATGAGGGGGATGTGAGGGGTGGAGGGGTGGTGAGGGGATGGTGAGGGGTGAGAGGGGTGAGGGGGGATGGAGGGGGGTGGGGGGGTGGGTGGGAGGGTAGGGGAGGGTGATGGAGAGGGGTAGGGAGGGGTGGAGGGTGGATGGGAGGGGTAGGGAGGGGCAGGAGGGGAGGGTGAGGGGTGGGTGGGAGGGGTGGAGGGGTGGATGTGGGAGGGGTAGGGGGGTGGTGGGGTAGTGGGAGGGGTGGGGAGGTGAGGGGTGGTGAGGGGTGGTGGGGAGGGGGATGTGAGGGGTAGGAGGGTGGTGGGAGGGGATGGGTGAGGGGTGGTGGAGGGGCAGAGGGGTGATGAGGGGAGGGGGGGTGGTGGAGGGTGATGAGGGTGAGGGGTGGTGAGGGTAGTAGGGGTGGTGGAGGGGGTGGGTGAGGGGTGGTGAGGGGTAGTGAGGTGGTGAGGGCGGATGTGGAGGGGTGGTGGAGGGGTGGTGAGGTGAGGTTGTGAGGGGGTGTGAGGGGTGGTGAGGGCGGGATGGGAGGGGTAGTGAGGGGTGGTGAGGGGTTGTGAGGGGTGAGGGAGTGAGGGTGGTGGAGGGTGATGAGGTAGTGAGGGGTGGTGAGGGGTGGTGAGGGGTCGGAGGGGTGTGGGTGGTGAGGGGTTAGGGAGGGGGTCAGAGGGGTAGTGAGGTGGTGAGGGGTGGTGGGGTAGTGAGGGGGTGAGGGGTAGTGAGGGTGGTGAAGGGTAGTGAGGTGTGGTGAGGTTGGTTAGGGTTTAGTATACGTACTCAAAGACGTTACCACAGATAATAACAACAACAACAACCACCACAACAACAACCACCACAACAAATCCACCACAACAACCAAACCACAACAACAACAACAACAACCACCACAACCAACCACCACAACAACCACCACCACAACAACAACAACCACTACAACAACAACCACCACAACCACTAACACAACCAACCACCACACAACAACCAATTATACAACAACAACCACCACCATAACCACCACCACAACCACCACCACAACCACCACAACAACCACCACCACAACAACACCCTAGTCGTACAAATGGTAAATATAAATAAAAACACTTGGTAAGACTTAAAGAAAATCTCACGTCATCTACAGGTCGTCCTTAACAAACAAACTCCTGTCTACTTTACAAATAAGAAACAAAACAATTATTTACAGAGTTTGGATAGTTTAGTGTTTTTATTTCTTTTATGTTTTATTGTTGTTTTATTTACCTGTATGTTATTTATAATTTTACTAAGGATGTGATGTATTTAGTAGGATACAGAGGGGTTGTGTGTGTGTGTGTGTGTGTGTGTGTGGTGTGTGTGTGTGTGTGTGTGTGTGTGTGTGTGTGTGTGTGTGTGTGTGTGTGTGTGTGTGTGTGTGTGTGCGTGTGTGTACAAGAATAATGTTGACTATCTATTTATTAAACTCCATTATACTAAGACTCTTCCCGTTATGTTCCATCCTCCTCCTCCTCCTCCCTCCTTCAGTCCTCTAATCCCTCCTCGATACCTTTTCCTCCCTGACACTCTCCCAACCTCATCGATTCTCCCACCTCCTCACCCCTTCTCCCATTACCTCCCACCTCACCTCCCATTACTCCTCCCACCCTCACCCCATTACCTTCTTCTAGGACATTTTTCCACTCCTTCTTTCTCCCTCTCACAGACTCTGAATGGAGGCTGGACAATGAGCATCACAAATCCATCTAAAGGAGACGAAAGAAAGTTGGTGAGAGGCGAAGTTTCTCCTGCCTGGCGTAGACCTCTGACCCGGTGGGGGGGGGGAGATAAATAGATGGATGATTATGAAGCATGTTAAGATGGACGCTACTGTTGTGTTGTGTACATTTGGATCACCTAACTTTTCTCCCTCCAGCTTATTTCTGAAGTTGTTATAAAACACGAGTGAACGATTACACAGGCAAATTTTGTTTACATTATGAAACAATTTATCTTCACCCTGTATGAATTAATATGAACCTTTTCTGAATGTATTTGAGCAAAAATTTAATATCTTTATGGTAAACGTTTACTTGTGCTGCGAAGGATTTCGCCAGCAAAAACATTTTTTTTCCTCCATGAATTTTGCTGGTTTTTTTTTTTTTTTATTGGAGATAGTTAATTTTTTTCTGGGGAAAAACAAAGCTAATGTTTTCCAATCTTGGTCAAACATTAATTTTTACAGATTTTCCAGATAACCAACATTTGTAAATAAAACAGCAAAGTTTATGCAGAATTTTGCTGCTTTTGACAGGATAACCAACTATGAGCAGTATTTAACTTATCCTTATTTAACCTACCGTGCATGCGGTATTATAGTGTACATTGTAAAAAAAGAAACACTTCCCCAAAAGACAACACTGTCAATAGCAATTAACAACAAAAATTGTGGTGTTAAAGACGTGTGTTCTTGCTAGAATCGTTAGCAGCATTAATCTACACGTTAAATATTTTTATTTTTATATTTGATAATATTTAACACAGTTGGTTAATTTTGATAAATTAAAATCAGCAATCAAAATCATTTACGTTACCCACAATAATATGTGCATAAAAGAAAATGGCGAGAAATACATTTTCTCTTATATTTATATTTTAGGGGCAACTATGAAAGACTTTATATCCACTTGCGTTATGCAAAGTTGGGATTCTCAAAGACTTATGCATTGTGTGTTCTCCAGACTGGTGATACTAGAATACATCTGACTTGTTTACGAGAAGTAAGTCACAATAAAAGAGAAATAATAATAATAATATGTAATAATAATAATAATAATATTTATTATTATTATTATTTATAATAATAAAAATAATAATCAACGGTTTATTGAAGAGCATGGCGGCCGGAAGAAAAATATACAGTTACATAATTGGGGAATGGGTCACTTGATTGTCAAATACTATACAGGTAACATAAGTGATATAAATGATATATAATAACTAGGTGGGAGAAGGTCATACTACAGGGCATTTCAACATGGTAACAGTACAAGGTAAAATTGACTGGGAATAGACACACTGATTGACTACGAGTTGTTGATAATTTTACAATGGTTGGGACTGGGCTGTTGATATGAGGGACCTCACGTGGTCATGGAGACATCGGGTGGTGTGGTGTTCACGTGGTGTAGTAACTCGTCCTCGGGTGTTGATATGAGGGACCTCACGTGGTCATGGAGACATCGGGTGGTGTGATGTTCACGTGTAAGTAACTCGTCCTCGGGTGTTGATATGAGGCCTCACGTGGTCATGGGGACATCGGTGGTGTGATGTTCACGTGGTGTAGTAACTCGTCCTCGGTGTTGATATAGAGGACCTCACGTGGTCATGGAGATATCGGTGGTGTGTGTTCACGTGGTGTAGTAACTCGTCCTCGGTGTTGATATGAGGGACCTCCGTGGTCATGGAGACATCGGGTGGTGTGATGTTCGTGGTGGTATCTCGTCCTCGGGTGTTGATATGAGGGACCTCACGTGGTCATGGAGACATCGGGTGGTGTGATGTTCGTGGTGTAGTAACTCGTCCTCGGGTGTTGATATGAGGGACCTCACGTGGTCATGGAGATATCGGGTGGTGGTGTTCACGTGGTGTAGTAACTCGTCCTCGGTGTTGATATGAGGACCTCACGTGGTCATGGAACTCGGGTGGTGTGATGTTCCGTGGTGTAATCTCGTCCTCGGGTGTTGATGAGGACCTCACGTGGTCTGGAGACATCGGTGGTGATGTTCGTAGTGTGTCTCGTCCTCGGGTGTGATGTGAGGGACCTCGGGTCATGGAGATATCGGTGGTGTGATGTTCACGTGGTGTAGTAACTCGTCCTCGGGTGTTGATATGAGGACCTCACGTGGTCATGGAGACACCAGGTGGTGTGGTGTTCGTGGTGTAGTAACTCGTCCTCGGGTGTTGATATGAAGGACCTCACATGGTCATGAGGACACTGTGTGGTGTGGGGTGGTGTTACAGTACCTCACTCTGCTCGGTGATGTTGTGTTATCTCGTAGTCAGGTGCATCCGGCCGGCCCTCTGTTGTTCCCAGGGTGGACGGATTAGCACCTCCTGGTCAGAAGACGGTGGTTAGTTCCCAGGTGTGCTTATCTCACTGGTGGGTCGCGGCTTTCACTGGTACTGTCTAGTGCTGAATTTACTGGCTTAAACACTGTTCATCACTGTTCAACACTGATCCCATTTCTTTCCGAAACGAAATTTTCACTTTTGATTATGTAGATATCCCGGTGGTGAGGATGGGTCGGGGAGAGGTACTTGGGGAACGGGCCGACATTGGCCAAGGGGGGCAGCTGTGCAGCGGGAGCAGCGCCAGAATAGGTCTTGACCCTATGGTGGTCAAGGATGTAGTGTGTGTGTGTGTGGTTTGTTTTAAGATTTTTTTCTCAAATTTGGTTAAAGAACGTGTATATTTTACAGAGTCTCAGTGCAATTTGGGAACAATTAAAAGAAAAGACGCCTAGGTGGCCCAGGGTGGGCCATCCTCGGACACAGGGGCACGCCATACCCTGTTACCACTTACACTCACCACTTCACCACCCCGCTGCTATAGCTACTTACCACGACCACTACAGTTACTACCATTCACCTACTACCATGTCATCATATTCTTCAGCCATTGCTCAGGCACATTATTCCATCCTCAACACTCACTACATCCTCCTCAACACCTCTCCATCCCCACACTCTGTCTACACTCTCTCTCCCTCCGTCCCCACCCTCCCCCACCCTCCCCCACACAGCTGTAATTAATCTGCCTCTTTTCTTAATAAATTATCTACTAAATAGGAAAATCAATATTAGCCTCATCAACATAAAGTACTTGTGGCCATAGAGTGACTGTGGGACCTAAAATACGTGATCCTAAACTCGTAACTGAGCTCAGGCTAATGAGTTAAGGGTTTATTGGGGAGATTAGTGGAGCGGAGTGATGAGTGTTGATGGTAGTGGTGTATTGTAGTAGTGGTTGGAGAGTGGTGCGGGTAGTGGTTGTGGTGGGGGTGGTAGTGTTGGAGGTAGTAGTGATGGTGTTGGGGTAATAGTGGTGGTGGGGGGTGGTAGTGGTGGTGGGGGTGGTAGTGGGAGAGTGGTGGTGATGTTGGGGTAATGGTGGTGGTGTTGGTGTAGTGTGGTGGTGGTGTTGGGGTGGTAGTGGTGGTGGAAGTGGCGGTGGTGGTGGTGGTGCTGGGGTAGTGGTGGTGATGTTGGGGTTAATGGTGGTGGTGTTGGAGTGGTGGTGGTGTTGGGGTGGTGGTGGTGTTGGGGTGGTGGTGGTGGTGTTGGAGATGAATGTGGTAGTGGGGGATGGTTGTGACGGAGTAGTGTTGATGGTAGGGGATATTGGTGTTGGTTGGAGTTTTGTGGAAGAAGGAAGTGGTAGTAGCAGTGTGGTGGTGGTAGTACAGGGTGTCCATAAATGATTACCCTAAAACAGTATTCTCTCATGTTTTAATCAGGGTAATCATTTATGGACACCCTGTAGTTATCGGGTGGTGTTCATGGGAGCTTGCATACATTGAGGTCTATAAGCTGTCGCCAACACAACAACCACACCCTAAGTTAACGAGCTGCATGACTCAGTGTCAAGGAATAGTCCGAGAAGACCGGACAACTTGCCAACTGCAATGGTTAACCATTACATCGGAATACGAATCCGCAAATCGATTAACAACCAGGTTCCCAATTACTGCTGGGTAGACAGAGGCAAATGGCGTAAAGAAACTTGCCCATATTTTCACCCTTCTCGGGTATCAAACCCGTGTCCAATAGCTTGCGAGGCGAGCATGCTGACCATTACACCACAGGTGTAGTGCTGGAGGTAATGGTTAGTGCAGCTGGCGAGTTGTCCGGTCTTCTCGGACTATTCCTTGACACTGGGTCTTGCTTCTACACCTTAAAACAAATTCACGCCTCCGTGGCCCTTCGGCCGGCCATCCTCGTACACAAGGGGCAACCATTATTATTTTAATGTGTGGAGTGATGGTCGGTGTTGTTGTGCAACTGGTAATGGTGGTAATGGTGGTGAGTGTTGGTGCGGTGGTATAAAAGGTAAACTGTTATACATTACTGTCGCCATCTTACCTAAACAGTCAACATTATCCCGCATTTTCACCTCAAAGGTTCGACTGCTATACTTATCTCATATAAAACCAAATAAAGAAATTTTTGTTTTGTTTTTAAACCTGGAGCACCTAACTGCACTGTTGAGGAAGTGAAGGTGGTCGAGTACAGTGTCTGCCACGTTGCCTCCTTGTGTACTGAAGACTTGGTATACTGTATGCTGTCATGTGCATGGGACCCAGTTTCACCGTGTTACTAGAATTGACTATCAGAGGGAAGGTTAGGTTAGGTTTGGTTATGTTTGGTTAGGTTGCGTTAAGTTAAATTAGGTTTGGTTAGGTTAAGTTGGTTAGGTTAGGTTAAGTTAAGTTAAATTAGGTTTGGTTAGGTTAAGTTAGGTTTGGTTAGGCTAGGTTATATTAGGTTTGGTGAGATGAAGTTAAGTCAGGTTAGATTAAGTCAGGTTAGTTTAGGTTAAGTCAGGTTTGTTTAGTTTAGGTTAAGTCAAGTTTGGTTAGGTTAAGTCAGGTTTGGTTTGGTTAGGTTAAGTTTAGTTTAGGTTAAGTTAGGTTTAGGTTAAGTTAGTCCAATTCTTTTTCCCTTTCTAAATCAATTATGCTCTTTAGATAACTCACTTTCTACTCTAAACTTTATTCTAGTTAATATTATGTTTAATAAGACTTTACAGGCAGGACTTATTGATCTCCCTGTTCTAAACTGTGTGCACCATAAGGCTCCTGGCTGATCAACCCCTAACTGCCTCAACGTGTGTTCCCAGAATTGACATTTCGAGCTTGATAATAATAACCTTGTCAAAATCGATTACATTAACCATCTGTCACCAATCAAACCTTTTCCCTCAAGACTCGATTATTTTGACTGACTCACTCACTCACTCACTCACTCACTCACTCCTCCACTCCTCACTCACACTCACTCCTCCTCACTCACTTACTCACTCACCCCTCCTCACTCACCAACTAACTAACTAACTAACTAACTAACTAACTAACTAACTAACTAACTAACTAACTAACTAACTAACTAACTAACTAACTAACTAACTAACTAACTAACCAACCAACCAACTCAACTAACCAACTAACTAACTAACTAACTAACTGACTGACTGACTGACTGACTGACGATCAAACCCCAAAAGAAAAAAACAAAAATACTGCTCGTGGCCTAATAGCTCGACTAGCCCCTACCCACCCTCCTCCTCCTTAAGACTAGGCCTATCAAACGAGCCTATTAAAACCACCCCGTTTGTTTATCAGGTTTAAGACCCCCCTTCTACCACCCTTAACTAGATTAACTACCTTCATTAAAGTGGCGTAAATCAGTGGTAGTTGAAGGTCATTAGAAAAATCGACCATCTATACTAGCGGCGAGTTTTCTATGCAAATTAGGGGTGGGAGGGTGGGGGTGGGGGAGGTGAGGGTAGGGGTGAGGTGTTGATATGGGGGACCTCGTTGTTATGCAAAGGGCCAGCCAAGAAAAGCTATTTACCTTCCTAATCTTACGCTCGTTTAACCGTTGACTGGACACGATAGTTACCGCTCGTTAAGACGCTGGCTTATTATGGGTAAGAGAGAGAGAAAGAAATGAGAGAAAAAGTTAAGATGTTAGGTTATTGCGGAGAGAGAGATTTCTTCACTGTTCACTATACACACCAACTAATTTTATTACCGTCTTCCATTAATGTTCATTTTCTAATGTGTGTGTGTGTGTGTGTGTGTGTGTGCGTGTGTGTGTGTGTGCGTGTGTGTGCGTGTGTGTGTGTGTGCGTGTTTACCTCACTCTAAAATTTCCCACACAACCACAGCCTGTGTGTCTCTCGTACCCTCTCCCTAGTATATACATATATCACTCTTCTCGTACGTCCAATCTCTCTCTCACACATCTATATCTCTCCCTCTCTCACCTCGCCACACATGCCTCCATTTCCGCCTGTTTTACCACACACACACACACACACACACCCGCGGCCGACACCCTTACCATTCCCCCCGTCTACCACACACACACACACACACACACACGTTATTAAATGTGAAGTGTACGACCAAACGTATGGCCTCACACTGCCACTCACACGGGTGTAAATAAGTCAATTCCTATGTACACAACAGAACAAACAATGTACCGGAAATATTCTAACATTCAACGCCACAATATCCTGATCACTGGGGTCTGATAAACACCCTTTGTGACCTCTACTCTGTAATCCCTTTGCGCTACCGCTCACAGGATGAGTATGGGGTGCACAATAAACTAGTTGCTGTCCGTGGTAAATTAAAACACACACACACACACACACACACATAAAATTATTCTCCAAAACTATCGAAAGTCAATAAAAATCCTCACACTAAACCACCAATCGTGTGTATGGTCAAGTCTCACTATAGTTCCGACGCCATCTTGGATACTAATTTTCCCACATCACTTAAATTCTTCTTAAAAAAAATCTTAAGTTATTTTTTTCTCATAGACTTAAGAGTAAACACATGCAGTAGTAGAGTCTTAGGGCAATAAGGCCGCCATTTTGAGGGTACTTGGTGGATCGTTCCTTCGGAGCACAACAGAAAACGGGAACTGAGATAACACCCCCCCAGGAGTTTCACAGGTCACAGGTCAAAGGTTAGTCTCGGGGAAAACGTCGGCATCAGTTCACAGGTCATAGGTCTCAGGTTATAGGATACAGGTCAGGGTCATAGATTATAGGTCACATAGGTCAGAGAGGTCACAGGTCAGTTACAGGGCACATAGGTCACAGGTTATAGGTTACAGGTCATAGTTCTCAGGTCAGTTTCATGCTCCACAGGTCATAGGTCAGTCGTGTCCAGTCGCAGGTCACATAGGTCACAGGTTATAGGTCAGTCTCATGCCACACAGGTCACAGGTCAGTCTTGTCACACAGGTCACAGATCAGTCTTGTCACATAGGTCAGTGTCATGCCACACAGGTCACAGATACAGGTCACAGTTACAAGTTAGAGTCCCAGGTCAGGGTCACTGTAGACACCTGCCACATTTCACATGTTACAGAGACTACAGTATATTTAGCCCGCTACAGCATCATCTATAATAATTTAGTGAGTACTGTACAAATTAACTTACTGTAATAAATAGTGTACATTACTTATTTACACTCGCTATACTAATGTACAAATAAAAACTAAAACAAATTCTATCTAATTAATTTGTATTCAATAGTTTGACTTAATGAATAAAAAAAACTATTTAAACATAATTGCTAAGTTACTCCTCAAAAAGAAGATGGGAAGAAAAATAGCAAACCATTTTTTTTATTCAAATTAAAAATGATTAAAAAAACTAATGAAAATTCTTAAGTTCCCTTCAAAAGAGAATATGGAATGCAGAACAAGAAAATATCAGAGAGGGTAAATAAAATTATAAATAAAAACAAAAGAGGGAGGAGAAACGAAAATAAATTAGGAAATGTGAGGTGGCACAAACACCCACTATGATGCTTCCACAATGATTGTTTTTTAGTCTATTATAAAGGAAAACAAAAATTCTTAAGATAGAGAAGAAGAAAATGGAAAATAGGAATGGAGAAAAGAAATAGATGATGAGGAAGTGAAAGAAAATGGGAAGGAGAGAGTAAGTAGGGGTAAAGAAAATGGGAAGAGAGAAATAGCAAGCAGAGATAAAGAAGTAGGAAGAAGAGAGGGAATGGGAAGTAGGGAAAGAAATGGGAAACTTGAAAAAATGGAAGAAAAGGCACGAGGAAAAAAGGAATATAAAATAATGAAGGGAGAATAGAGATGGAGAAAGAAGTCAAACTAAAAATAGAAAATTAAAATAAGTTAAAAAAAATGGAAATGAGTTAAAGCAGAAGACAGGAGTAAAACAAAACTTAAACAAAAAATAAAAACACGTAGACAAAAAAAAATCACAAAACGTAAAAATAAAAGTAAATACAAAATCACAAAACCGAAACAAAAAACAACACAATCATCACTACAACTACAACAACAAAACATAAAAAAAACAAAAAATTATCGACAACAAAAACAACAACAGCAAAAACAAAACATCAACATAACAACAACAGCCACACAAACACTTATCCCACCATTACAAGTACTAAATTAAAACGAGGGTAAGTAGTCGAACCTGACCCTCTCCATCCCTCTCTCTCACTCTCTCCTTCCTTCCATTCTCCCCCCTCTCTCCTCCCCCCTTCCCCCTCTCCATTCCCCCCTCTCTCCTCCCCCTTTCTCTCTCCTCCTTCCTTCCATTCTCCCCCTCCCTCTCTCCTCCCCCCTCTCTCTCTCTCTCTCCACAAGTAATTTTCCTAAAACACGAATACAAAAGCAAGTCCTTAATGATAATGATTCTTGAACTCCCTTCGTGGCCTCGCTCTCTTTAAGTCGTTTTGTTTTCGCCAGGCGATGTGTGTCTGGCGGTATAAAACTCGCGCCGCCGCTCTCCCTCCATGCTTGTGTGAAAATGTCTCATTATAACCCGCACGCTTCACTGAGCCTCCCTGCCTACCTGCCCTTCTCTCTCTCTCTCTCTCTCTCTCTCTCTCTCTCTGTTCATTTAGCTGCCCTGTGTGTATGTATGTGTGTGTGTGTAGCTGCCTCTCTCTCCGTTTAGCTGCCTCTCTCTCTCTCTCTCCGTTTAGCTCCCCTCTCTCTTTCTCTCTGTTCCTTATCACCTCTCTCTCTCTCTCTGTTCATTTAGCTGCCTGTGTATGTATGTATGTGTGTGTGTGTGGCTGCCTCTCTCTCTCTCTCTCTCTCTCTCTCTCTCTCTCTCTCTCTCTCTCTCTCTCTCCCTCAATGTCCCCCTACACCTCTCTCTCTCTCTCTCTCTCTCCTCTCTCTCTGCCTCAATGCTCCCCTACCTCTCTCTCTCTCTCTCTCTCTCTCTCTCTCTCTCTCTCTCTCTCAATGCTCCCCTACACCTCTCTCTCTCTCTCTCTCTCTCTCTCTCTCTCAATGCCCTCACCTCTCTCTCTCTCTCTCAATGCTCCCCTACACCTCTCTCTCTCTCTCTCTCAATGCTCCCTACACTTCTCTCTCACCCCGTTTTTGTGTCTCCGCCACTGCTCACTTCTCACTCTCTCTCCTCTCTTTTTCTTTAATTTTGTCTTCACTGTTCCTCTCCCTCCCTCGTTCTTCCCCTCCTCCCCTCACGGTTCTCTCTCTCTCTCTCTCTCTCTCTGAATAGACGGAACCCTATTGGACAAAATACCATGGCGTTGGGTTGGGTTGGGTTGGGCTGGGTTGGGCTGGTTGGTTGGGTTGGGTTGGGTTGGGTTGGGTTGGGCTGGGTTGGGTTGGGTTGGGTTGGGTTGGGTTGGGTTGGGTTGGGTTGGGTTGGGTTGGGTTGGGTTGGGTTGGGCTGGGTGGGGTTGGGTTGGGTTGGGTTGGGTTGGGTTGGGTTGGGTTGGGTTGGGTTGGGTTGGGTTGGGTTGGGTTGGGTTGGGTTGGGTTGGGTTGGGTTGAGTTGGGCTGGGTTGGGCGTGGGTTGGGTTGGGTTGGGTTGGGTTGGGTTGGGTTGGGTTGGGTTGGGTTGGGTTGGGCTGGGCTGGGCTGGGTTGGGTTGGGTTGGGTTGGGTTGGGTTGGGTTGGGCTGGGCTGGGCTGGGTTGGGCTGGGTTGGGCTGGGTTGGGTTGGGTTGGTTGGGTTGGGTTGGGTTGGGTTGGGTTGGGTTGGGTTGGGTTGGGTTGGGTTGGGTTGGGCTGGGTTGGGTTGGGTTGGGTTGGGCTGGGTTGGGTTGGGTTGGGTTGGGTTGGGTTGGGTTGGGCTGGGCTGGGTGGGCTGGGTTGGGCTGGGTTGGGCTGGGTTGGGCTGGGTTGGGTTGGGTTAGGTTGGGTTGGGTTGGGTTGGGTTGGGTTGGGTTGGGTTGGGTTGGGTTGGGTTGGGTTGGGTTGGGTTGGGTTGGGTTGGGTTGGGTTGGGTTGGGTTGGGTTGGGTTGGGTTGGGTTGGGCTGGGCTGGGTTGGGTTGGGTTGGGTTGGGTTGGGTTGGGTTGGGTTGGGTTGGGTTGGGTTGGGTTGGGTTGGTTGGGTTGGGTTGGGTTGGGCTGGGCTGGGTTGGGCTGGGTTGGGCTGGGTTGGGTTGGGTTGGGTTGGGTTGGGTTGGGTTGGGTTGGGTTGGGCTGGGCTGGGCTGGGTTGGGTTGGTTGGGTTGGGTTGGGTTGGGTTGGGTTGGGTTGGGTTGGTTGGGCTGGGCTGGGCTGGGTTGGGTTGGGTTGGGTTGGGTTGGGCTGGGCTGGGTTGGGTTGGGTTGGGTTGGGTTGGGTTGGGTTGGGTTGGGTTGGGTTGGTTGGGTTGGGTTGGGTTGATTTGGGTTGGTTTTATCTTAAAATAGACCAAGTTACTATAAGCTAGTTTAAATTAATGACAAAATAAATCAATATATTCGATTCTTACAAATACGCAAGAAAAAAAGAAAGTTACCTTAAGATTAAAAAAGAAAATACCTATACCATTAAACAAAAACCACGACCCTCCTCCTCCCCAAAAATAAATAAAAGATAAAACTACGTTGAGACTGTACCAAGACACGTAATATTTTTTTGGGGGGGAATCTGGCACTGGTGGTGAGTCATTACTAATAACATTTCGTCTTAGTTGTTAATTTGTAGGTGCCACGTCATGGTCCAGGCTCTGGTGCCATTCATCACCTGTTGGCACTCTCTCTCTCTCTCTCTCTCTCTCTCTCTCTCTCTCTCTCTCTCTGATTTATTTTCCCACTTTCACTCTCCCTCACTATCTCTCACTCCCCACTAACTTTAATTAAGTCTTACCCTCGTCGTCGGTCTCTCTCTCTCTCTCTCTCTCTCTGTTTGTTTCCTTCACTCTCTGTCTCTGTTTACCTCCCCCTCCGTCCGTCCGTCCGTCCGTCTCCTCTAACCAGTTAATCAGCATAATTAATGAACCATTGGAGACTCATTAACCGCTCCTCTGGGTCTCCGGCGATCACAGCCCCCCGCTAATCACCAGCCTGGCCGCCCACCTTCCCACCCGCACCTCCGCCACCCACCCCACCTATCCACTTAGCCCACCCGCCCACCCACCCCGCACCTGCTGCAGTTCCATTCCACATTCCGTCGATGTGCCTGTGTTTTGATCATGCAGTGCTTTATCACAAGTCTAGCCATCCTTACCCACTCAGATTAGCCATCCGCCCATAACCACTCATCCACTTAAATATCTTCCTACTTATCCACTCAGGTTTGATATCCATTTATCCATCTACCCGCCAAACCATCATCTACCCATCCACTCCTATCAGATATTCTTATCCATCTGCCCACCCAAGAGAGCCATCCACCCCTCCATCCACTCACCCACCAAGGTCAGCCATCCACTTATCCAATCACTCACTCATCCACCTTTACCTGGTGTAATTTATCAACCCAAACTAGCCATCCACTCATCCATCCATCCACTCTTGCACCTCTTGTATGCCCACAGCTTTGTAGGTTCAAATTAGTGGGTGGTGGTGGTCAGTAGTGGGTGGCAGTGGTGTGTGGTGGATGGTAGTGGTGTTAGTGGTGGAGTGGTAGTGGTGCATGGTGGTGGGTGGTAGTGGTATGGTAGTGGTGGTAGTGGTGGGTGGCAGTGGGTGGTAGTGGTGGGTGTGTGGTGATTAGTGGTGGTGTGTTGGGTAGTGGTAGGTGGAGTGGCAGTGGGTGAGTGGTGGGCAGTGGTGGTGGTAGTGGATGATGTGTCGGGTGGTGGGTGGTAGTGGGCTGTAGTGGTGGGTGGGGTGGCTGTGGTAGTGGGTGGTATTGGGCTGTCGAGGTGGGTGGTAGTGGGTGGTAGTAGTGGGGTGTGGGCAAAATGGGTGGCTTACAGCAGTGTGACAGAATACACAGAGGCTAGGTTAGGTTTATGAGAGCCAAGGTCGTTTACGAATGCTCAGCCCTTATCCTTCAGATCACAACTCTCAGTCCTCAGATCACGACCCACAACCCTCAGATCACAACCCACAACCCCCAGATCACAACCCTCATCCTCAGATCACATCCCAATCAGCACTAATCAGCTCTCAACTTCCTCAGACCACAACCTTCAACCCTCAGATCACAACCTCAGACCACATCCCTCAACCCTCAGATCACATCCCTCAACCCTCAGATCACACCAGATCACATCCCTCAACCCTCAGATCACATCCCTCAGATTACAACCCACAACCAGTAGCTCTCAGCCCTCAGATCACAGCCCTCAGCCTTAAGTGTGGTGCAGTGACTGACCTATGAGGCGGCCAACATTACGTTATGATGAAAGGCTAACTGGAGGTCCCCCTTGACTCGAGTTAGGTGGGGGCGGTCAAGCATGGAAGAACTGAGGTAATTCTCTAGCAGGTACACTGAGCGGTTATACTGAGCGGTTATACTGAGCGGGTATACAGAGCGGGTATACTAGCAAGTACACTGAGTGGATATACAGAGCAGGTACACTGAGCGGGTACACAGTAGGTACACTGGGTGGGTACACTGAGCGGATATAGAGACCAGGTACACTGAGTGGATATACAGAGCAGGTACACTGAGTGGATACACTGAGTAGGTGCACTGTGCGGGTATACACCATTGTCATTTAACACATTACACCACATAGTATTATCTCATAAGTTATTCAAGTAGCGTCTTAAGCAGCTTAATGACAATGTAATTTTTAGGTACCTACTCACAGCTGGGTGGACAATGGGTGCCTCGGAAGCCAACCACACCTACACCCACACCCTATACCCACACCCGTACCCACACCCAATAAAACACGGGCTTACTGACTTATCTGGGCTTTGCGGTACGTGGTGATAATCCAGGGCTCCACTCGTGTATGGGGTGCTATCCAGGGCCCCACTCGTGTATGGGGTGCTATCCTGGCCCCACTCGTGTATGGGGTGATAATCCAGGGCTCCACTACTAGGTTCCTCCTGTAAGTGGCCAAGATACGGAGTTCCGTCCGCCTGGAGCTTCGTCTGAGCTCCTTGTTGACTGACTGACAAGGAAGGTAGAGTAAACAAAGACTATATAAGAAAGACAGGAAACCGTCTACCTCTATCGAAAAAAAACGTGAGCTACGGGCTCGAGTCAACGCCATCTGTTGGCAACACGGCTAACTAAAAGCATTATAACATTCTTGTTTACCGTTATACCTCTACAATCCGACAATAGTGATCGTGTAAAAAATATGTTTAACCATGAAAAAATACTCGAGACCATAATTTCAGTCATTTTGGAATGAATGACGTTTTACAAATGATAATGAGGTTAGGTTTTCTCCATGAATGAATAAATGAAGTATAAATAAATATATGAATATAAATATAGCCTATAAATACCAGATTATAAATACGTCATACGCTATACAGAATCTTTCGTCTTCTATGAATACTGTCTTAGTTATGTCGGTCAACGATAGATAGCGTAGCGAACGGCGTATTACTCTAAAGTGACGAGTCGACCAATTAGATACTTTGTTGACAGTGACATCTTGGGAATTAACCAATCAGAGTCATTCAATGCAAAACGTAATAGTAATAGTCGATGAACTGGAACCTATCATTGTGATATTCGACCAATCACAGTCTGTCTTAACAAAACAAAGGATATTCGACCAATTAAAACGTCATCATTTCCCCGTAATAAATTAGTATGGTATCTATAAACGGACCATCCTGTATGGCACATTACAAAAATATTACATTAAATGATAACACAGTCACCGGTTACAGTGACCAACGATACAGTGTGCTACATAACCTAAGATAAGATACAAAAATAACAGAAAAAAACGGACAAATACAGGTAATTCAGAGATAATTTAATCTACGGATCAAAATTACTCACCTTAATGGATCACCTGAGTAAGATAGTGAAGATGGTGTGCTGAGTCTCTGTCTGTCTGTCTGTCTGTTCAAACTTGACTTATGTACACTATATCACCTCAAGTATGACCTTTAGATAAGCCTTGTTTTGCTTGGGGTCAAAGGTCAAGGTCATAATGCACCGGCCGGAGTAAGTTGGCACCTCTCTTGAGTGCCACTGCAGGTATGAGAGGGTCACGGGAGCCTCAGAGTGCCAGGGTGGGTGTAGTGATTGCTGTTGGACCGTTGGTGCAAGTAGGGAGAGCATAGGGTGTAAGTAGGGAGGATATAGGGTGTAGAAGGAGAAACAGGGAGTAGGGAGAGAGAAGTTGACTGGCTGTGACTGGCGGCCGCTCACAATTACTCCCTATTATAAACCAGTCAGTACCTATTACTTGTCTCCCTTATAGGCTCTCAACCTCCCTGTTCCCTATACTTACCTATGACGCCTCCTCCTCACCTAACCAGAGGTAGTTTTCTTTATTTGGTTCGTAAGTCACAATCGTAAGAGGATCTGTATATTTGTGTCATATCATTGGTATTCATGAGGTGGTGGTGTATAGAACGGGCTAGGGAGAGAGAGAGAGAGAGGAGGGAAGGGGAGGGAAGGGGAGGTAAGGCAACAGCTGTGATAGAAACAGTCAGTACTACCCTCCCCTCTCCTTCCTCCACCACACACACACACACACACACACACACACACACACACTACCACAATACTTCGTTCACCACCACCACTACTACTACTACCACCACCCACCCACATAAATAACCCAATCCTCAACCACAACAACCACGTTCCAATCTGACCAATCGAAGAATAAAAACAACCACTTCACCAACCAATAGGAACACAACAATGTATACCCCTATCAAGCCCTCCTTAACAGCCAAGAGTTTTAACTACACGGAACGGAACGGAACAGGACGGAACAGAACGGAACGGGACCCCAGGTTGAGGGAAAATATCAATATCAGTGTTCCATATACAACACACGGCAGGCAATTGGTTTATTATTGGTCGTCCCAGTACCTAGCTGTTGCATATTATGATGCCTCTCTCTCTCTCTCTCTCTCCCAGTCCCAGCTGTTGCATATTTAGGTGGCTCTCTCTCTCTCTCTCCAGTACCCAGCTGTTGCATATTATGGTGGCTCTCCTCTCTCTCTCTCTCCCAGTCCCCAGCTGTTGCATATTATGGTGGCTCTCTCTCTCTCTCTCTCCCAGTACCCAGCTGTTGCATATTATGGTGGCTCTCTCTCTCTCTCTCTCTCCCAGTCCCCAGCTGTTGCATATTATGGTGGCTCTCTCTCTCTCTCTCTCTCTCTCCAGTCCCCAGCTGTTGCATATTATGGGTGGCTCTCTCTCTCTCTCTCTCTCTCCCAGTCCCCAGCTGTTGCATATTATGGTGGCTCTCTCTCTCTCTCTCTCTCTTCCAGTCCCCAGCTGTTGCATATTATGGTGGCTCTCTCTCTCTCTCTCCAGTACCCAGCTGTTGCATATTATGGTGGCTCTCTCTCTCTCTCTCTCTCCCAGTCCCCAGCTGTTGCATATTATGGTGGCTCTCTCTCTCTCTCTCTCCCAGTACCCAGCTGTTGCTATATGGTGGCTCTCACTCTCTCTCTCTCTCTCCCAGTCCCAGCTGTTGCATATTATGGTGGCTCTCTCTCTCTCTCTCTCTCCCAGTCCCAGCTGTTTATATTATGGTGGCTCTCTCTCTCTCTCTCCCAGTACCCAGCTGTTGCATATTATGGTGGCTCTCTCTCTCTCTCTCTCTCTCCCAGTCCCCAGCTGTTGCATATTATGGTGGCTCTCTCTCTCTCTCTCTCTCTCTCCAGTACCCAGCTGTTGCATATTATGGTGGCTCTCTCTCTCTCTCTCCCAGTACCCATGTTGCATATTATGGTGGCTCTCTCTCTCTCTCTCTCTCCCAGTACCCAGCTGTTGCATATTATGGTGGCTCTCTCTCTCTCTCTCTCTCCCCAGTCCCCAGCTGTTGCATATTATGGTGGCTCTCTCTCTCTCTCTCTCTCCCAGTACCCAGCTGTTGCATATTATGGTGGCTCTCTCTCTCTCTCTCTCTCCCAGTCCCAGCTGTTGCATATTATGGTGGCTCTCTCTCTCTCTCTCTCTCTCTCCCAGTCCCCAGCTGTTGCATATTATTAGGTGGCTCTCTCTCTCTCTCTCTTCAGTCCCAGCTGTTGCATATTATGGTCTCTCTCTCTCTCTCTCCCAGTCCCCAGCTGTTGCATATTATGGTGGCTCTCTCTCTCTCTCTCTCTCTCTTCCAGTCCCCAGCTGTTGCATATTATGGTGGCTCTCTCTCTCTCTCTCTCTCTCCCAGTCCCCAGCTGTTGCATATTATGGGTGGCTCTCTCTCTCTCTCTCTCTCTCTCCCCAGTACCCAGCTGTTTATATTATGGTGGCTCTCTCTCTCTCTCTCCCAGTACCCAGCTGTTGCATATTATGGTGGCTCTCTCTCTCTCTCTCTCTCCCCAGTACCCAGCTGTTGCATATTATGGTGGCTCTCTCTCTCTCTCTCTCTCCCAGTCCCCAGCTGTTGCATATTATGGTGGCTCTCTCTCTCTCTCTCTCTCTCTCTCCCAGTACCCAGCTGTTGCATATGGTGGCTCTCTCTCTCTCTCTCCCAGTACCCAGCTGTTGCATATTATGGTGGCTCTCTCTCTCTCTCTCTCTCTCTCCCAGTCCCCAGCTGTTGCATATTATGGTGGCTCTCTCTCTCTCTCTCCTCCCAGTCCAGCTGTTGCATATTAGGTGGCTCTCTCTCTCTCTCTCTCTCTTCAGTCCCCAGCTGTTGCATATTATGGTGGCTCTCTCTCTCTCTCTCTCTCCCAGTCCCAGCTGTTGCATATTATGGTGGCTCTCTCTCTCTCTCTCTCTCTCCCAGTACCCAGCTGTTGCATATTATGGTGGCTCTCTCTCTCTCCCAGTACCCAGCTGTTGCATATTATGAGTGGCTCTCTCTCTCTCTCTCTCTCTCTCCCAGTCCCAGCTGTTGCATATTATGGTGGCTCTCTCTCTCTCTCTCTCCCAGTAGCTGTTGCATATTATGGTGGCTCTCTCTCTCTCTCTCTCTCTCCCCAGTCCCAGCTGTTGCATATTATGGTGGCTCTCTCTCTCTCTCTCTCCCAGTACCCAGCTGTTGCATATTATGGTGGCTCTCTCTCTCTCTCTCTCTCTCCCAGTCCCCAGCTGTTGCATATTATGGTGGCTCTCTCTCTCTCTCTCTCCCAGTACCCAGCTGTTGCATATTATGGTGGCTCTCTCTCTCTCTCTCCCAGTCCCAGCTGTTGCATATTATGGTGGCTCTCTCTCTCTCTCTCCCAGTACCCAGCTGTTGCATATTATGGTGGCTCTCTCTCTCTCTCTCTCTCTCTCTCCCAGTACCCAGCTGTTGCATATTATGGTGGCTCTCTCTCTCTCTCTCTCTCTCAGTCCCCAGCTGTTGCATATTATGGTGGCTCTCTCTCTCTCTCTCCCAGTACCCAGCTGTTGCATATGGTAGCTCTCTCTCTCTCTCTCTCCCAGTACCCAGCTGTTGCATATTATGGTGACTCTCTCTCTCTCTCCCAGTACCCAGCTGTTGCATAATGGTAGCTCTCTCTCTCTCTCTCTCTCCCAGTACCCAGCTGTGCATATTATGGTGACTCTCTCTCTCTCTCCCAGTACCCAGCTGTTGCATATTATGGTGACTCTCTCTCTCTCCTCCCAGTACCCAGCTGTTGCATATTATGGTGGCTCTCTCTCTCTCTCTCTCTCTCCCAGTACAGCTGTTGCATATTATGAGGTGGCTCTCTCTCTCTCTCTCTCTCCAGTCCCCAGCTGTTGCATATTATGGTGGCTCTCTCTCTCTCTCTCTCTCCCAGTACCCAGCTGTTGCATATTATGGTGGCTCTCTCTCTCTCTCTCAGTACCCAGCTGTTGCATATTATGGTGGCTCTCTCTCTCTCTCTCCCAGTACCCAGCTGTTGCATATTATGGTGGCTCTCTCTCTCTCTCTCTCCCAGTACCCAGCTGTTGCATATTATGGTGGCTCTCTCTCTCTCTCTCTCTCCCAGTACCCAGCTTTTGCATATTATGGTGGCTCTCTCTCTCTCTCTCCCAGTACCCAGCTGTTGCATATTATGGTGGCTCTCTCTCTCTCTCTCTCCCAGTACAGCTGTTGCATATTATGGTGACTCTCTCTCTCTCTCTCTCTCTCTCCAGTCCCCAGCTGTTGCATATTATGGTGACTCTCTCTCTCTCTCTCTCTCTCCCAGTACCCAGCTGTTGCATATTATGGTGACTCTCTCTCTCTCTCTCTCTCTCTCTCCCAGTACCCAGCTGTTGCATATTATGGTGACTCTCTCTCTCTCTCTCTCTCTCTCTCTCCAGTACCCAGCTGTTGCATATTATGGTGGCTCTCTCTCTCTCTCTCTCCCAGTACCAGCTGTTGCATATTATGGTGGCTCTCTCTCTCTCTCTCTCCCAGTACCAGCTGTTGCATATTATGGTGGCGCTCTCTCTCTCTCTCTCTCTCTCTTCAGTACCCAGCTGTTGCATATTATGGTGGCTCTCTCTCTCTCTCTCTCTCTCTCTCTTCAGTACCCAGCTGTTGCATATTATGGTGGAGCTCTCTCTCTCTCTCTCTCTCTTCCAGTACCCAGCTGTTGCATATTATGGTGACTCTCTCTCTCTCTCTCTCTCTCAGTACCCAGCTGTTGCATATTATGGTGGCGCTCTCTCTCTCTCTCTCTCTCTCTTCAGTACCCAGCTGTTGCATATTATGGTGACTCTCTCTCTCTCTCTCTCTTCAGTACCCAGCTGTTGCATATTATGGTGACTCTCTCTCTCTCTCTCTCTCTCTCAGTACCCAGCTGTTGCATATTATGGTGGCGCTCTCTCTCTCTCTCTCTCTCTTCCAGTACCCAGCTGTTGCATATTACGGTGGCTCTCTCTCTCTCTCTCTCTCTCAGTACCCAGCTGTGTATTATGGTGGCTCTCTCTCTCTCTCTCTCTCCCAGTACTCAGCTGTTGCATATTATGGTGGCGCTCTCTCTCTCTCTCTCTCTTCAGTACCAACTGTTGCATATTATGGTGACTCTCTCTCTCTCTCTCTCCCAGTACCCAGCTGTTGCATATTATGGTGACTCTCTCTCTCTCTCTCTCTCTCTTCAGTACCCAGCTGTTGCATATTATGGTCTCTCTCTCTCTCTCTCTCTCCCAGTACCCAGCTGTTGCATATTATGGTGACTCTCTCTCTCTCTCTCTCTCTCTCTCTCCCAGTACCCAGCTGTTGCATATTATGGTGGCTCTCTCTCTCTCTCCCAGTACCCAGCTGTTGCATATTATGGTGGCTCTCTCTCTCTCTCTCTCCCAGTACCCAGCTGTTGCATATTATGGTGGCGCTCTCTCTCTCTCTCTCTCTCTCTCTCTCCAGTACCAGCTGTTGCATATTATGGTGGCTCTCTCTCTCTCTCTCTCTCTCTCTCTCCCAGTACCCAGCTGTTGCATATTATGGTGGCTCTCTCTCTCTCTCTCTCTCAGTACCCAGGTGTTGCATATTATGGTGACTCTCTCTCTCTCTCTCCCAGTACCCAGCTGTTGCATATTATGGTGACTCTCTCTCTCTCTCTCCTCCCAGTACCCAGCTGTTGCATATTATGGTGGCTCTCTCTCTCTCTCTCTCCCAGTACCCAGCTGTTGCATATTATGGTGACTCTCTCTCTCTCTCTCTCTCTCCCAGTACCCAGCTGTTGCATATTATGGTGACTCTCTCTCTCTCTCTCAGTACCCAGCTGTTGCATATTATGGTGACTCTCTCTCTCTCTATCTCTCTCCCAGTACCCAGCTGTTGCATATTATGGTGACTCTCTCTCTCTCTCTCTCTCTCTCCCAATTGCCCAGCTGTTGCATTTTATGGTGATCTCTCTCTCTCTCTCTCTCTCCCAGTACCCAGCTGTTGCATATTATGGTGGCTCTCTCTCTCTCTCCCAGTACCCAGCTGTTGCATATTATGGTGGCTCTCTCTCTCTCTCTCTCTCCCAGTACCCAGCTGTTGCATATTATGGTGGCTCTCTCTCTCTCTCTCTCTCCCAGTACCCAGCTGTTGCATATTATGGTGGCTCTCTCTCTCTCTCTCTCTCTCTCTCCCAGTACCCAGCTGTTGCATATTATGGTAGCTCTCTCTCTCTCCCAGTACCTAGCTGTTGCATATTATGGTGGCTCTCTCTCTCTCTCTCTCTCTCCCAGTACCCAGCTGTTGCATATTATGGTGACTCTCTCTCTCTCTCTCTCTCTCCAGTACCCAGCTGTTGCATATTATGGTGACTCTCTCTCTCTCTCTCTCTCCCGTGCCCAGCTGTTGCATTTATGGTGACTCTCTCTCTCTCTCTCTCTCCCAGTACCCAGCTGTTGCATATTATGGTGGCTCTCTCTCTCTCTCTCTCCCAGTACCCAGCTGTTGCATATTATGGTGGCTCTCTCTCTCTCTCTCTCTCTCCCAGTACCCAGCTGTTGCATATTATGGTGACTCTCTCTCTCTCTCTCTCTCTCTCCCAGTACCCAGCTGTTGCATATTATGGTGACTCTCTCTCTCTCTCTCTCTCTCCCAGTACCCAGCTGTTGCATATTATGGTGGCTCTCTCTCTCTCTCCCAGTACCTAGCTGTTTGCATATTATGGTGGCTCTCTCTCTCTCTCTCTCTCTCTCCCAGTACCCATGTTGCATATTATGGTGACTCTCTCTCTCTCTCTCTCTCTCTCTCTCCCAGTACCCAGCTGTTGCATATTATGGTGGCTCTCTCTCTCTCTCTCTCTCAGTACCCAGCTGTTGCATATTATGGTGGCTCTCTCTCTCTCTCCCAGTACCTAGCTGTTGCATATTATGGTGGCTCTCTCTCTCTCTCTCTCCCAGTACCCAGCTGTTGCATATTATGGTGGCTCTCTCTCTCTCTCTCTCTCTCCCAGTACCCAGCTGTTGCATATTATGGTGGCTCTCTCTCTCTCTCTCTCTCTCCCAGTACCCAGCTGTTTGCATATTATGGTGGCTCTCTCTCTCTCTCTCTCTCTCTCCAGTACCCAGCTGTTGCATATTATGGTGGCTCTCTCTCTCTCTCTCTCTCTCTCTCTCTCCAGTACCCAGCTGTTGCATATTATGGTGGCTCTCTCTCTCTCTCCCAGTACCCAGCTGTTGCATATTATGGTGACTCTCTCTCTCTCTCCAGTACCAGCTGTTGCATATTATGGTGACTCTCTCTCTCTCTCTCTCTCCCAGTACCTAGCTGTTGCATATTATGGTGGCTCTCTCTCTCTCTCTCTCCAGTACCCAGCTGTTGCATATTATGGTGACTCTCTCTCTCTCTCTCTCCCAGTACCCAGCTGTTGCATATTATGGTGGCTCTCTCTCTCTCTCTCTATCAAGGTGGAGTAAATCTCTCACATAACATTCACATGGCCACTCTCCTATTGCCACTCTCATATGGCCACTCTCCTATTGCCACTCTCCTATTGCCATTTACACATGGCATTTTTTACATGGTCACTCCATGGCCACTCCCATATGGTCACTCTCCTATGGCCACTCTCCTTGTGCCACTCACAAATGGCCACTAATATATGGCCAGTCTCCTTTGGTCACTCACATGTTCACTCTTCTATAGTCATTTTCAAATGGCCACTGTCCCATGGCCACTTTCAAATGGCAGAACTCATTTGGCTATTCTTCCATAGCCACCCTCAGGCATTCGCCTATTGTCACTCTTACATGGCCACTCATATATGGCCACTCACACATGACAACTTACAGATGACTGCACTTCCATGGCCAGTTTCACATGACAATTTTCATATGACCTTATTACCACAGCCACTTTCACATGGCCACACCCTCATGGCCACACCCTCATGGCCATACCCTCATGGGCCACACCCTCATTGGCCCCCACCCTCATGGCCCACACCCTCATGGCCACACCCTCATGGCCCCCACCCTCATGGCCCCCACCCTCATTGGCCACACCCTCATGGCCCCACCCTCATGGCCCCACTCTTAAAGGTAAGGGTAGTGATACAGCCTGTAAGTTGACGCCGTATACAGTCATTTATTATAGCATTGAGTTACAGGCAGCAACACGGCCTTATAGTACACCTGTACCTGGCTCCCTTCCTAGGCTCACCTTTATACAGGCTCACCCTTACAGGGCTCACCCTTACAGAGGCTCACCCTTACAGAGGCTCACCCTTACAGGAGCTCACCCTTATAGTGGCTCACCATTACACAGGCTCACTTGCCGGGGGCTCACCCTTACAGGGGCTCATCCTTATAGAGGCTCCATCCGTACAGGGGCTCCTCCTTACAGAGGCTCACCTTTATACAGGCTCACCCTTATACAGGCTCACCCTTATAGAGGCTCACCCTTATAGAGCTCACCCTTATAGAGCTCACCCTTATGCAGGCTCCACCCTTATTCAGCTCACCCTTATAGAGGCTCACCCTTACAGGGGCTCACCCTATACAGGCTCACCTTATACAGGCTCACCCTTATACAGGCTCACCCTTATAGAGGCTCACCCCTTACAGAAGCTCACCCTTATAGGGGCTCACCCTTATAGAGGGCTTACCCTTACAGAGCTCACACCCTTATGGGGGCTCACCCTTAGGGGCTCACCCTTAGAGGCTCACCCTTACAGAGCTCACCCTTATTGGATCCCACAGGGCTCACCCTTATAGAGGCTTACCCTTACAGAGCTCACCCTTATAGGGGCTCACCCTTACAGGGGCTCACCCTTATAGAGGCTTACCCTTACAGAAGCTCACCCTTATAGGGGCTCACCCTTATAGAGGCTTACCCTTAAAGAAGCTCACCCTTATAGGGGCTCACCCTTACAGGGGCTCACCCTTATAGAGGCTTACCCTTACAGAAGCTCACCCTTATAGGGGCTCACCCTTACAGGGGCTCACGATTATAGAGGCACACCCTTATAAGGAATTACCGTCATATATAGTTACCCTGGCCACTTTACAGTGGACAATATATATATATATATATATATATATATATATATATATATATATATATATATATATATATATATATACATACATACAAGTGTGTACACATACTAAACATACTTAAATATAAAAGATAACACCTATTTATATATATGTATAGCTTCTTAAACATGTTAATTTAATACATATATATGCAACACTATACATGACTTTAACACATACCCAGGTGTACCGTAACACATACCCAGGGCACTGTAACACATACCCAGGTGTACTGAAACACATACCCAGGGCACTATAACACATACCCAGGGCACTGTAACACATACCGGGCACTGTAACACATACCAGGTCACTGCAACACATACCCAGGGCACTGTAACACATACCCAGGGCACTGTAACACATACCCAGGGCATAACACATACAGGGCACTGTACACATACCCAGGCACGAACACATACCCAGGGCACTGTAACATACCCAGGGCACTGTAACACATACCCAGGCACTGTAACACATACCCAGGGCACTGTAACACATACCCAGGGCACTGTAACACATACCCAGGGCACTGTAACACATACCCAGGGCACTGTAACACATACCCAGGGCACTGTAACACATACCCAGGGCACTGTAACACATACCAGGGCACTGTAACACATACCCAGGGCACTGTAACACATACCCAGGGCACTGTAACACACACCCAGGGCACTGTAACACATACCCAGGTCACTGTAACACATACAGGGCACTGTAACACATGCAGGGCACTGTAACACACACAGGGCACTGTAACACATACCCAGGTCACTGTAACACATACCCAGGGCACTGTAACACATACCCAGGGCACTGTAACACATACCCAGGGCACTGTAACACATACCCAGGGCACTGTAACACATACCCAGGGCACCGTAACACATACCCAGGGCACTATAACACATACCCGGGTCACTGTAACACATACCCAGGGCACTGTAACACATACCCAGGGCACTGTAACACATACCCAGGGCACTGTAACACATACCCAGGGCACTGTAACACATACCAGGCACTGTAACACATACCCAGGGCACTATAACACATACCCAGGGCACTGTAACACATACCCAGGGCACTGTAACACATACCAGGGCACTATAACACATACCCAGGGCACTGTAACACATACCCAGGGCACTGTAACACACACCAGGGCACACAACACATACCCAGGGCACTGTAACACATACCCAGGGCACTGTAACACACACCAGGGCACTGCACACATACCCAGGGCACTGTAACATACCAGGGCACTGGCAACACATACAGGGCACGTTAACACATATCCCAGGGCACTGTAACACATACCCAGGGCACTGTAACACACACCCAGGGCACTGTAAACATACCAGGGCACTGTAACACACACCCAGGGCACTGTAACACACACCCAGGGCACTGTAACACATACCCAGGGCACTGTAACACATACCCAGGGCACTGTACATACAGGGCACTGTAACACATACCCAGGGCACTGTAACACATACAGGGCACTATAACACATACCCAGGGCACTGTAACACATACCAGGGCACAACACAACCAGGGCACTGTCACATACCCAGGGCACTGTAACACATACCAGGGCACTGTAACACATACCCAGGCACTGTAACACATACCAGGGCACTTGCTATACCCAGGGCACTGTAACACATACCCAGGGCACTGTAACACATACCCAGGGCACTGTAACATATACCCAGGGCACTGTAACCATACCCAGGGCACTGTAACACATACCCAGGGCACTATAACATACCCAGGGCACTGTAACACACACCCAGGGCACTGTAACACATACAGGGCACTGTAACACAACCCAGGGCACTTTAACACATACAGGGCACTCACATACCAGGGCTGTAACCATACCAGGGCACTGTAACACATACCCAGGGCACTGTAACACATACCAGGGCACTGTAACACACCCAGGGCACTGTAACACATACAGTACCAGGGCACTGTAACACATACCCAGGGCACTGTAACACATACCAAGGGCACTATAACACATACCCAGGGCACTGTAACACACACAGGGCACTGTAACACATACCCAGGGCACTGTAACACATACCCAGGGCACTGTAACACATACCCAGGGCACTGTAACATATACTCAGGACGCAGTAACAAGTGTACCCTCATAATAACAATGTTTACCTTTAGGTTTTATTTTTTAAGAATTTTTGGATAATTGTTATTAAACATTTTATAAACAATATTATTATTATTACTATTATTATTATTTATTTATTTGTTTATGTTATTTATTCAGGATTTCATTAAAGACATATATACGTTATTTGTGACATTTTCAATCCTGTATGTGGGCCAATTACCCGGTTTCCATGGCGACGATGTACAATGTGTATTCTTCATTTTCTTACTATACACATTGTTTTGTCACCTCTCTCTCTCTCTCTCTTTGACTTCCTTATCGAGTTTGTATGATACACATCTTTTTTTTATATACACTTTAAATAATACACACTATATATATATTGTAAATTCATATATATATATATGTAGTGTTATAGGCGGTCTTTATGTATGTATGGTAGTGTTTGGTATACAGTACACGACCTGTTTGGTGTCTACTCCGGCTACCAACACTTTCTTCAGTACACGACCTGTTATTTATTTCGTTTTCTATACTTTCTATAATGATAAAGAAAGTCAAGGTGTGTTTAAGGTGTCCCTCTCACCATCACAAGTGCCAGTGCGAGCAGATAGTCGAGCGAACCTGCGTTTAACATGAGTCTTATATGTGATAAATTATTATTAACGCTAGGTAAATGGTCTTCATACTGAGAGAGAGAGAGACTATAGATATAATCGTAATTAATTTAGGTCATGATTAATTTAGTTAATTTAAATGAGGGATAGCGCACGCACACACGCACGCACGCACGCACGCACACACACTTTCTCCCTCATTAAATATTCAATATATTTTTTTCATGATTTTTGTCTGAATTATTTTTTTTTCACTTTCACTATATATACTTTTCTCATTATCTCTCCCTCTCTCTCATCACTCTCTTTCTCTCACTCTCATTTCACTTTCTCTCCCTTTCCTTACTTTCTCTTAGTATTTCCTCCCTCTCTTTCTCTCTCTCCCTTTCTTTTCTGACTGACTCTTTTATCTCACTATCTCCAATTGTTTTGTCATTTTCTTTTATTTTCCTGAGTATATTCTTATCTTTTCTATATCAAGAAGAGAAAGTTACCTCACTTTCACCCGTTTGTCCTCACTTTCACTATGAGTTATGTTAAGTGAAAGTCACCATCTCCAAGTATATTCCTCAACACTTATCATACTAGACTTGAGTATGCTGGTGGCCAACATAATCGAATATGTTGGTTGGCCATCATTAAACACTGTAAGTATGTTGCTGGCTAATATACCACACCTGAGTATACTGAACATTAACATACCAACCATGAGTATACTCCATACCAACATAACATACCACACCTGGGCGTCACCTCAGCATATTCTAACAAATAGGGAAGATATATCACATTACAGATATGTTTAGGAAGTTGGTATATTAAGACTTTGTGGGAGTATACGACATACCCTGCCACATACCCCTGCCAGGACATAACATCCTAATACCCTTGTGGCTTGATATATAACATACTACACCGTGGAGATATGACCTTGATATGACGTCGATGTGTGTGTGTGTGTGTGTGTGTATGTGGGGTGTCTGTGGGAGGTGTGTGGGAGGCGTGTGAGGGTGTGTGAAAGGTAGGGGAGTGGTGTGTGAAAGGTGTGTGTGTGTGGGGTGTGTGTGGGAGGTGTGTCTGAGAGGAAAGACTGCTGTGTGACCTGTATGTGGCCTGTGTATGACCTGCGTGTGACCTGTGTGTGACATGTGCAGGCCATGTGTGTGACCTGTATATGACCTGCGTGTGACCTGTGTGTAACCTGTGGGTGACCTGTGTGTGACCCGTAGGTGGCCTGTGTGACCTGTATATGACCTGTATGTGACCTGTATGTGACCTGCATGTGACCTGTATATGACCTGTATGTGACCTGCATGTGACCTGTGTGTGACCTGTATGTGACCTGCATGTGACCTGTATGTGACCTGAATGTGACCTGTGTGACCTGTATGTGACCTGCATGTGACCTGTATGTGACCTGAATGTGACCTGTGTGTGACCTGTGTGTGACCTGAATGTAACGTGTGTGTGACCTGTATGTGACCTGTATGTAACCTGTATGTGACCTGTATGTGACCTGTGTGTGATAGGAAACAATGGAAGCACTCTATCTCAGTAACTATAATTGACTGATAAAAATACCCTAACTTAAATCTATATGTACAACTTTTTTTTAATTATTTTTTTTATTTGTTTGTTTGTTTGCTTGCCAACCCTGAAGGGGAGGTGGCAGGGAGGGGGAGTGTGGCAGGGGAGGGTGGCAGGAGGGGGGTGGCGAGGGTGGAGGTGAGGGGCGATGGGGGGGGTGGGAGAGGAAGAGGTCAAAATTCGTTGTTCAATAAATAATTAGTAATCTTTCGTGTGTGTGTGTGTGTGTGTGTGTGTGTGTGTGTGTGTGTGTGTGTGTGTGTCAGTCGCAGCTCAATACGACGACTGTACGACGAAGCTACGACCTGACAAGACGCCCTAGGGGTGGGGGTTGAAATTGGACATGTGGGGGTTGGACAGGGGGTGAGTTTGGACACCTGGGGGATGGGAGAGAGTTGGACACAGGGAGGAGAGGGGGGTGAATTTGGACACAGGAGGAGGGGGTGAATTTGGACACAGGGAGGAGGAAAGGGAGGAGGGGGTTGGACACGCCATGGTAAGAAGTGGGGGCGGGAAGTAAGAAAAAAGAAGGTAGGCGCGCGACAAGCCATCGATCGTGAGCATCTAGAGTCAGCCACGCCCATCTCCATGACCACCACGCACGCCCACGACAACTCCTACCACTACGCCCACCACCACCACCACCACCACGCCCACCAATCATGAGCAAAACTTAAAAAGCAACTCTACCTGGCAGGACAACAGACCAGAACACCACCACTACCACCCACGCCCACCACCACCACCTACTACCTATACCCACCGCCCCTTCACCACCTCCACCATTGAGATAAGGAAATGTCTTGCTTCCTGTAGGACTCTTAGGGATATCTGGATCCTTCAGGAGTGGTTCGCGGTCCCTGTCGTTGTCCAGGATACCCCCAGGATGGTAGGGGTCGAGGTAGTTGTTGATGGGGTCGTCTAATTCGTTGTAGAAGTCGTCGAGGTCGTTCTTGTCGTGGTCGGAAGCTGCTAAGGGGATCTGATTACCCAAGCGGGAGTCGTCGCCGTCGTTCTTGGTACTGGTGCGAGTCTTCTGAGGCTGAATCTCTGCGGGAGGGAGAGAGAGAGACAGTGAGTGAGAGATTGATGGTGAGAGACTGATGGTGAGAGATGATAGGTGAGATATTCCTACTGTACGTGAGATGTTAAAAGAGGGTGAGAGACAAATAAGGTTTGAGAGAGAGAGAGAGAGAAACAGGTTAAGTGAGGGAGAGACAGGGTGTGAGATAGGTAGGGTGAGAGAGAGAGAGAGACAGTGTGTGTGAGAGAGACAGGGTGAGAGAGAGAGAGACAGGGTGAGAGAGAGAGAGACAGGGTGTGAGAGAGACAGGTGAAGACAGGGTGTGAGAGAGACAGGGTGAGAGAGAGAGACAGGTGGGAGAGAGAGAAGGAAAAGAGAGAGACAGGGGAGACAGATAGAGGGAGAGAGAGAGAGACAGTGTGTGAGAGAGAGACAGGGTGTGTGAGAGAGACAGGGGTGAGAGAGAGAGACAGGGTGTGAGAGAGACAGGGTGTGTGAGAGAGACAGGGTGTGAGACAGATAGAGGAGAGAGGGGACAGTGTGTGTGTGAGAGAGACAGGGTGTGTGAGACAGATAGGAGGAGAGAGAGAGACAGTGTGTGTGAGAGAGACAGGGTGTGAGAGAGACAGGGTGTGAGACAGATAGAGTGAGAGAGAGAGACAGTGTGTGTGAGAGAGACAGGGTGTGAGAGAGACAGGGTGTGAGACAGATAGAGTGAGAGAGAGAGACAGTGTGTGTGAGAGAGACAGGGTGTGAGACAGATAGGGTGAGAGAGAGAGACAGTGTGTGTGAGAGAGACAATGTGAGAAACAATCAGAGAAAGTGAGTAACAAAATTAGCAAGTGAGAGACTGAGAGTGAGAGATGAGAGGGTGAAGGTGAGAGATAAACAACAATTGAGAGACAGACAGCGAGAGAGAAGAGACAATGAGAGACAAATGAGAGAGATAAAAGAGATGTGAGGTGAGGGAGACGAAGAGAGAGAAGAGATTAAATATTAATAATAATGATGATGATGAATGATGATGGTGATGATGATAATGATGATAATGATGATGGTGGTGATGGTGATAATGATGATAATGATGATGGTGATGATGGTGATGGTGATGATGGTAATAATGATGATGGTGATGATGGTGATAATGATGATGGTGATGATGGTGATGATGGTGATAATGATGATGGTGATGATGGTGATGATGGTGATAATGATGATGGTGATGATGGTGATAATGATGACAATGATGATATATACGGTGATGATGGTGATAATGATGATGATGATAATGATGGTGGTGATGATATGATAATGATGATAACGATGATGGTGATGATGATAATGATGATGGTGATGATGGTGATAATGATGATGGTGATGATGGTGATACGATGATAACGATGATGGTGATGATGATAATGATGATGGTGATGATGGTGATGATGCAGATGATGATGGGTGATGATGGTGATGATGCAGGATAATGATGACATATAATGATGGTGATGATGATGGTGATGATGATGATGGTGATGGTGATAATGATGATGCTGATGGTGAAGATGGTGATGATGATGATGGTGATAATGATGATGGTGGTGATGATGATGGTGATGGTGATAATGATGATGATACTGATGGTGAAGATGGTGATGATGATGGTGATAATGATGATGATGATGGTGATAATGATGATGCTGATGGTGAAGATGGTGATGATGATGATGGTGATAATGATGATGGTGGTGATGATGATGGTGATGGTGATGGTGATGATGATGATGATGATGGTGATAATGATGATGATGATGATGATGGTGATAATGATGATGATGATGATGATGGTGATGATGATGGTGATGATGATGATGGTGATGGTGATAATGATGATGCTGATGGTGAAGATGGTGATGATGATGATGGTGATAATGATGATGGTGGTGATGATGATGGTGATAATGATGATGGTGATGATAGACAGATGATGATGATGATGATGGTGATGTTGGTGATACGATGATGGTGATGATGGTGATGATGTGGCGATGATGGTGATGATAAGAGATGCAGATAGATGATGGCGATAATGCAGGTGACAGTGATGAGGATGGTGATAATGGTGATGATGGTGATGATGATGGTGATAATAGATAGATGGTGATGATGGTGATGGTGATGATGGCGATAATGGTGGTGATGGTGATGATGATGGTGATAATGGTGATGATGGTGATGATGGTGATGATGGCGATAATGGTGGTGATGGTGATGATGATAATGATGATGGTGATAATGATGATAATGATGATGATGATGGTGATAATGGTGATAATGATGATGATGGAAATGATGATGACAAAAATCACACCCGTTGACAACTAAGAATTTCAACAGGTGATAAATGCCAACTTTCTCCTCTTCTCCCTCCTCCTCCTCCTCCTCTTCTCCCACCTCCTCCTCCTCCTCCTCCTCCTCCTCCTCCTCCTCCCTCCTCCTCCTTCTCCCACCTCCTCCTCCTCCTCCTCCCGTCACCACTCCAGCACGCAGCTACTTAATTTTGTTATTAACCCACCCACCATCATTACTCTTGTCGTCTTAATTAGGCCTCACTCCCCGTCTCCCTATCTTGCTCTCCCTAATCTCCCTGTCTCCCTCCCTTACCTCCCCGTCTCCCTATCTTGCTCTCCCTAATCTCCCTGTCTCCCTCTCTTACCTCCCTAACTTCCTCTCCCTAATCTCCCTGTCTCCCTCACCTTCCCTCCCTCCCTCCCCCACTCCCAAGCCTCCCCGTCTCCTCTCCCCGACTCACCGTAGACCTGTACCGAAGAAGCAGTTGCCCCGAGAGAGTTGGAGGCGACGCAGCGGTAGGTGATGGCGTCCTCTAGCGTGAAGTTCCTGATGGTTAAACTCATCTGGGTGACGTAGAAACCTTCCTTGTACTCCGTTACGTTGTACTTGTGGCTGCTAATGATCATCTGTTCACCTGGGACCCACAACACAACACCTGGTTACACGTTGATGGCGCGAAATAAAAAGTGTTGTTTTCTGCACATTACATACATAGATACATACATACATTCACACACACACACACACACACACACACACACACACTCACCTGGTTCCTTGCGCCAGGTAGCCACGGCTCTGGGTGAGGACTCCACTTTGCACCTGACGGTCACCTCCTTGCCCAGCGGTGAGCCTATCATGTGTACAGGCACCTCCAACACGGGCGCGACTGTACACGGGGAGGACAGATACACCTGGAGTTAGTGGGGGTGTAGGTGGGGTGTAGGTGGGGTGTAGTAGGTGGGGGTGTGTGTGTAGGTGGGGGTGGGGTGTAGTGTGGGGTGTAGGTGTAGTAGGTGGGGTGTAGGTAGGGGGGGTAGGTGGGGGGTGTAGATGTAGTAGGTGGGGGTGTAGTGTGGGGTGTAGGTAGTAGGTGGGGTGTAGGTGTAGGTGGGGTGTAGTAGTAGGTGGGGTGTAGGTGTAGTAAGTGGGGTGTAGGTGTAGTAGGTGGGGTGTAGGTGTAGTAGGTGTAGGTGTAGTAGGGGTGTAGGTGTAGCAGGTGGGGGTGTAGGTGCAGGCAGTAGGTGTAGTAGGTGGGGTAAGGGGGTGTAGGTGTGAGTGTGGGGTGTAGGTGTAGGTGGGGGGAGGTGGGGGCAGAATAGTGGGGTGTAGTAGGTGGGGTGTAGTAGGTGGGGTGTAGGTGTAGTAGTAGATGTAGTAGGTAGGTGTAGGTAGGTAGTAGGTGGGGGTAGGTGTAGTGGTGGGGTGTAGGTGCAGGGGGTGTAGTAGGTGGGTGTAGGTGTAGTAGGTGGGGTGTAGGTAGTAGGTGGGTGTAGGTAGCAGGGGGTGTAGGTGTAGTAGGTGGGGGTGTAGGTGTAGTAGGTGGGGGTGTAGGTGTAACAGGTGGGGGTGTAGTAGGTAGGGTAGGTGAGGGTGTACAGGTGTAGTGTGGGTGTATAGGTGTGGTGCTGGCTTAATTATGGCAGGTGTGGCGTAACAGGTGTAATAATAATAATAATAATAATAATAATAATAATAATAATAATAATAATAATAATAATAATAATAGTGGGCCGCCTTGGTGTGGGAGGCAGCCAACAATTACCGCGATTCTGCTGCCTTCTGGAAAGGGATCAAGCGACTGATGGGTTCCACCTCTAACACGGCCCTTACCTGCTCGACCAAAACAACGTGAAAATATTCGAGGAGGAAAACCAAGAACAACTACATCGGCGATATTTACGGAAGATCTTAACCATTAATGAACAGGAGAACGTGGGCTTCGACAGAGAGTTTAAGGAGGACATTTCAGGTCAGTTGCAGGACCATCAGCACCTGCTGCAGCCGCTCACATAGGCTGACTTCACTAGACTGGTGGACGACAGCTGCCTGACGGAGCGCATGGTTCCTGCAGATGTGTCAACCGTCATAAAAGGGTTTAAAAACAAGTCACCTGGGCAAAGACATATTAACAAGAAGATCCTCGCCCAACTCCCCGACAACATGATAGAGAGGCTTGCTCATATCTGCAATGCCTGCCTCGCCTCTGGATACTTCCCTAAGATGTTCAAAATCGCCGTTATCTGCCTCATACCAAAAGCAGGGAAGCCTCCAAACAAAGTCGAAAACTTTCGACCAATATCACTACTTGAGGTACCAGCCAAAATCCTCGAAAAAATACCAAACAAGCGGTTTGCGGATGTATCAGGAGGACGAAGACGTGCATAATCCCGGCCAGTTCGGTTTCCGCCAGTACCGAGGCACATCCACCGCCATAGCCCAGGCCTACGAGCAGATCGCCAACGCCATGACTGGCCGCCTGCAGTGCAACGTAGTATTGAGGGACGTCAGCAAGGCGTTTGACATCGTTTGGCACGCAGGGCTGCAGTATAAGATCATACAACTGGGGCTACCCGAAAGCCTGACGCGCCTGCTGTGCAACTTCATTACGGACCGCAGAACCAAAATTAAGATGCAAGAACATTGTGGGGAGGAGTTTTCACTCTCGAGCGGCGTGCCTCAGGGCTCTTGTCTCTCACCAACCCTTTACACGCTCTACACGTGCTGACCTGCCACCCCCAATCGTCGACAGAGAGTACGTCATGTATGCCGACAATGTAACACAGATCGTCACCTGCCCAGGAAGGTCCACGGCAAGGATGGCGCGACTCACTGCTCGGGCAATAGAGGAGATCTCGGGGTATGAAAATAAATGGAAGATAAACACAAACAAAACGAAATTCGAGATCATACCCGGAACCAAATTAAATTCGGCACCATTGATGATCGACGACGAAGAGATAGAGTACTCTAAACAAGGCAGGTAGCTCGGCCTCATCATCTCTCGGACAGGCATCACGTCCTACGTGAAGGACAGACTAAAGAAAGCCAAAGTCGCCGCCGCCAAATTAAAACGTTTTAAACTGATGCCTGAGAAGATACAAGTCCGCCTGTACAAGGCGCTGGTGAGGCCTGTGTTGGAGTACTCACACGTACCACTCGTAAGACCAGACTACAACAACTATAGAGCTTCCACAACAAGTGTCTGAGGTCAGCCAGTGGCCAAGTGCCACCCTACCTGGAGACAGTGGCAACCATCCACCTGTGAAATAAAACGGAGGCCCTCAACGTCAGGTTCCATCGCCTAGGGAAAAAAGTTTGGGACAAGCTCCTGGACGACCCTCACAGCCCAGACCACCTACACGGGGAAGACATCAACGGAGGGCGACCCAACCTGCGACCCATCTATGTCTGCCACAACGATCCACCTTAGATTAAAACTTAGATGATATAAGATCACATTTAACAAGTCACAATCCAGTGAGTCCATAACGTAATGCAGCTATAAGATTTTAATAAACATTGTAATTGTAAAATCAAACTAGTCATTGTCAACCAAAGTAACCATTGTGCAACCTCATTCTAAATCCTAGGTTAGCTTATTTAGGCAA
>NW_024738608.1:3437404-3444904 GCF_018991925.1 Homarus americanus
CACCCCAGCCACACACCCCCACACCCCTCCACACCCTAGTTACCCTCCCCACACCCCTCCACACCCCACCACACACACACACCTCCACACCCTACCACACTCTCACACCCTCCACACGCACACACTTTCTCTTACACACTATTATTCTTACCACACACCTCTTTACATTCTCACATTTCATTACCTTACACCCTTCTCACAAGAATTCACAATCAATAAAGAGTAGCAGTAGTGATGAGCTATTATGTTCCCACATCTACACTCACACACACTCTCTCAGGAGGCACTTTACTGTATCAAGTGTAAGCAGAGGATAAAGGAACGGGGAGGGAAGGGGTGTGGACAGGGTGAAGAGGAGGAGGGGGGTGGGTGGGTGGGTAGGGGTGGAAGAGGGGGCGGGGTGGTAGGAGGAAGAGGGGTGGGTGGCTGGAGGGGGGTGGGTAGAGGGGGGTGGGTAGAGAGGAGGTGGCAGGAGGGAAGGGGATAAGGAACAAGGGGAAAAGAGGTGTAGAGGAGACGAAAGGGGGAAATGAGGATTAGAAGGTAAGGGGGGGGAGGGGAAGGAGAGGAAGGGAAAAGGAGGTAAAGAGGAAAGAGGAGGGTGAAAATGGAAGGGAAGGAGGGAGGGGAGGGAAGGAGGAAGGGGAAGGTGGGGTGGGGAGGAAAGGATAGGGGAGGAGGTGGGGGAAGGGGAGAGAAAGGAGGAAGGAGGGAAATGAGGAAGGGAGGGGAGGTGGGGGAAGGGGAGAGAAAGGAGGAAGGGAATGGGAAAGGAGGAAGGGAAGGGTGGAAGGGGAGGGAAGTTCAATTATTATTATTCTGGTCGACTTTCAGAGGAAGATGAAGAAATGTAATGACTAGTACTGACCAACCTGCCGTCAACCACAATCCTGATGGTGGTAGTGGTGGTGGCGGGGTCTATATTAATCAACCACAATCCTGATGGTAGTAGTGGTGGTGGTGGGGTCAATATTAATCAACCACAATCCTGATGGTGGTAGTGGTGGTGGTGGGGTCTATATTAATCAACAATCCTGATGGTAATTGGTATTGGTGGGTGGGGTCTATATCAATCTACCACAATCTGATAGTGGTAATTAATTGGTGGCGGGGTCTATATTAATCAACCACAATCTGATGGTAGTAGTGGTGGTGGTGGGGTCAATACTAATCCTTACAATCTGATGGTGGTAGTGGTGAGGTGGTGGGGTCTATATTAATCCCAGCCACAATCCTGATGGTAGTAGTGGTGGTGGTGGTGAGGTCTGTATCAATCTACCACAATCCTGATGGTGGTAGTGATGGTGAGTGGGGAGTCTATATTAATCTACCACAATCCTGATGGTAGTAGTGGTGGTGAGGTGGGGTCTATATCAATCTGCACAATCCTGATGGTAATGTGGCGGTCTTTATTAATCAGCACAATCCTGATGGTGGTAGTGGTGGTAGTAGCAGTCATAACCTTCACATTTCCATTAAGAAGAGTGGTTTTGTTGTTTGTAATATTGTGTGTGTGTGTGTGTGTGTGTGTGTGTGTGTGTGTGTGTGTGTGTGTGTGTGTGTGTGTGCGTGTGTGTGCGTGTGTACCTGCTGTGACGTCATCAGACACCTGGGTAAATCAAGTACATTACATTGACGAATTTTTTTTCCATTAAATTTTTTTTTAAAGAATTTATATGTTTTAAGATGTTTTGGGAGTTAAATTTAATCATAAACCTAACCTGACCTGACCTGACCTGACCTGACCTGACCTGACCTGACCTAACCTAACCTAATCTAACCTAACCTAAAGATTTTGTAATTAATTGTGTTTGTTGGTTGACTCTCTCTCTCTCTCTCTCTCTCTCTCTCTCTCTCTCTCTCTCTCACAAAGGTAAACACGTATATCATCTCTCCCCTCACGATCTCATTTAAAGTCAGTAATCAGACCAAACGCTCCCTCTCTCTCTCTCTCACTCCTCACTTTAACATGTTCTCTCTCTCTCTCTCTCTCTCTCTCTCTCTCTCTCTCTCTCTCTTTAACGTATTTTTCCACTTTCCTTTTCCTATCAGTTTGTGTTGTTCATTTGTCTATCTCTCTCTTTCTCTTTCTCTCACCCTCTTCTTTTCACACGTTTGCCCCTTATCCTTCCCTGCTTCATTTCCTCTTTATCACCTTCTCCCTCTTATCTCTCCCCGTGTGTTATTATCCTCCCCTCTTGTGTTTCCCCTCCCCTCCCCTCCCTTTATCACCCTGCCTCTACACCCTACATTTCTCACTCCCCTCTTCCCTCCTTTCTTTCCTCCCCTCTCTCTCTCTCTCTCTCCTCTCTCTCTCTCTTTCTTTTCCTCCTTTTCTCCCTTTTCTCCTTCTCTTTCTCCTCCCTCTCTTCCCTTTCTTTCCTTCCTTCCCCGACACTTCTCCTTCGCCTCCCTCCTTTCTTTCCCTCCCACTTCTTCAACCTCTCCTCCTCTTCCATCCTTCCCTTTCAACTAATCTTTCCTCCTTCTCCCCCATCCCTCCTCTCTTCCTCTTTTTCACTCTTCTCTCTTTATTTTCTTCGCTCTTACTTTTTCCTTCTCCCCCCTCTCTCTCTCTCTCTCTCCCCTCTTCTTCCCCTCTCCTCTCCTCCACTCCTCCTTCTCCTCTCCCTCCTCTCCCCTCCCTCTCCTCCTGCCTCTCCTCTCCTTACCTGACTCTCCCTGGCAGGCAAGAGCTTAAAAGGTGTAAATTAAAAATACCAAGATGACTCCTCCCTTCCTTCTCTCCCTCCCTCCCTCCCTTTCCCTCGTTGTCTTTCCCTTTTACTCCCTGCCTCTCCCTGACTCTCCCTCCCTCTCCCTGACTCTCCCTGGCAGACAAGAGCAAAGAGGGTGTAAATTAACAATACCAGGAAGACCAATTAGGACTCATTATGGCCAGAGATTTGCATTTATTCAGGGGGGGTCCTGCCTTATCTGCGCCGCCCGACTCTACAAACTTATTAATGGCCCTCCCAGCTCCCCCTCCCAGCGCCAGGCCACCTCCCTCCCAGGAACCTCTCAGCCACCACCCAGGCACCTCCCAGGGACTCTTAAGCGCCTCTCAGGGACCTCTCAACCCATCCTAAGGACCTCACAGCGCCTCACCCCCACTGCCCTCCCAGCACCATGGCACCTCTCATCTCCTTCCCCTCTCATCACCCAAGAGACCATTCCCGGTGTTCCCAGGGCCGTCAACCCTCATCTAAGCCAGCGCTGGGAGTCGAACCCGAGTACTCATGAGGGTTGGTTAGTGGGATAGGAGTGATAATGTTCAGCGGCGTGTTTATGAGGCGAGTTATGTGGTGGTAGGTGGTGGTAGGTGGTGGTAGGTGGTGGTGGTGGTGGTAGGTGGTAGGTGGTGGTGCTTCTGGTGGTGCTGGTGGTGGTGGTGGTGGTGGAGTGGTGGTGGTGGTAGGTGGTGGTGGTAGTAGTGGTGGTGGTCATAGATAGGTAGTAGGTAATGGTAGGTGGTAGTGGTGGTGATGATGTAGTGATAGGTGGTAGTGGTGGTGATGGCGGTGGTGATGATGTAGTGATAGATGGTAGTGGTGGTGATGGCGGTGGTGATGATAGTAGTGATGGTGGTAGATGCTAATGTTGATGGTAGACTCATAGTAGTAAGTTAATGGCACGTGGTTGTCATACAATAGTAATGGTTATATGGTAGTGCTAGTGATAATAGTACTAGTAATAATGGTAGATAATCCCTCAAATAGCCGCTAGTGACCCCGAGACACCCCTAACACAACACCGTTTTCTATAACAAGTCAACATTCACTAATGCTTTAAATTTTCCTATATTCACTTCACCTCCCACCACTTCTATAAAAGGAAACCCAAATAAAAATAAAAATAACAAAAATAAATATACAAAAAAAACAGTAATAAAAAAAAGAACGCGAATGTGATTGAAAGTTTTAATTAATTCCAACTAATTCTAAAGGTCTCGAAGGCTAACTTAACTAAAATGATAATCAATTAAAATGGTAAGATAAAATGCTTTGGAAACTCGCGAAAAAGATGATAATATTTCAAACTTTGTCCAAAATAGAAAGGTGAAAGGTGAAAGGCTAATCTGAAGGAAACTTTCACTTGGAATTTTATTAATCTGTTGTGTTAAGAAATTAATTTAAAGTCAATTCGTTCCTGAGAAAAGAAAATAGAGAGAGAGAGAGAGAAAACCCAAGAAAAAGACAAAAAGAACAGAAAAGAGAGAGAAAGGAGGGGGAGAGATTAAAAACCAAAGAAAACAAAGGCGAAGGAAATTAACGCAGATCAAATAAAATAAAAGAAAGAGAGAAAGACAGGGAAAGAGACAAAAGAAAACGGAGTGAAAATGCGTGGGTCTTTCAAACTAGGATGGGACTCAGGGAAGGAGGGAAGGAGTAGTGTGTGTGCGGTGAAGAGTGGCTGGGGTTGATCTGACAGCGGCTGGGCGTCATCACCTAATTTATAGACACTCTCCCTTTGCCCTCGGCTTGCCATTTAGCCACTTTTTTTTATTATCATTATTATTCTGCATAAATTTAGCGACGGATGATGCAGCGTTGTGTGTTGTAGGAGTATTTGGGATGTATTTTTAGCGTTGTGTGATTGATAATAATGTGTGGGTGATTATTATTTTGGTCATTGTTGGTGATTTAATGTGTTATGAGTGTTATATTTTGTTATGGTTTTGAGTTTTATTTCGTAATGATGAACGAGAGATTTTATTTTATGCTCGGACTGTAGCCGTGTTGGTGAGAGAGAGAGAGAGAGAGAGAGAGAGAGAGAGAGAGAGAGATCACAGGACGCGTTAAAACAAATCTTCATAACCAAACTATACTGTTATCCTCTTCACCACTGATCGGCTCGTTAGCCACTTGGGGCGGTCGGCCACGTCTCTGTTACACACTGTTGGTAAGGACCTATTGTAAGATGGCATCACGTCACCTCATCTCTCTCTGTTTGTTTATCTATCTATCTATCTATCTATCTATCTATCTATCTATTTACATACACATATATAAACATTTCTATACCGCGTTAGGCCTGAGAAAAATGGTCTCTTTTGGTCGAGGAAATAAAACTCTCATATATATCATCACATTCCCAAGAAAAATAAAACCCATTATAAAAATCATCAGAGATAAAAACACCGTCATTAAATTTATGAATATTTCCGGGGAATAAAAGAGACCCAGAGATAATTTCCCAGAGATGACAGCGGCGGTAAATCGTGGTGTTTGTGCTTTTATTCTGAGGTTAGGCAGGCGGTGACCTCCTACCTCTACTGACCTCCCCCCACCCTCCCTCTTACTCCCTCTTCCCACTCCCTCTTCCCATTGACTCCCTCCTCCCACTCCCTCCCTCTTACTCCCTCCACCCACTGACCCACTCCCTCCCTCCCTCCCTCACACCCCACTCCCCCACGATATTAACATGCAAGCCTTAACTACATTCACATACTCTCTTAGGTTAGGTTAGGTTGGGTTAGGTTAGGTTAGGTTAGAAAGAGCTCTGAGACTCTACCTCAACTCTGAGACTCGAGGTTATGAGACTCCCAGAGACAGTTTTTACCTTAAGATATTTTGCTTGTCTAATTTGGGTCTGAGAACGGAGTCTTATATTTCCTGTTGAAAGACTCGGCAGGAGGCAGATCCAAGGGGGAGGGGGGAGGTGGAGAGGGTGGGGAAGGGGGAAGGGGGAGAGGGGAGGGGAGGGAAGGGGGAGACGGGAGGGAAGGGGAAGGGAGGGGATAAGAAGGAGACAGGGAATGGGGAAGAGGAGGTGGTGGAGGCCGAGTGTGTGTGTGTGTGTGTGTGTGTGTGTGTGTGTGTGTGTGTGTGTGTGTGTGTGTGTGTGAGGGAGTGTGTGTGGTGTGTGTGTGTGTGTGTGTGGAAGGAGTTAAATAATCACTATTTTCTCCATAGCTACCAGGACCCTGGACCCGAGGAGACCCTGGACTCTAGGAGACCCTGGACCCTAGGAGACCCTGGACCCTAGGAGACCCTGGACCCTAGGAGACCCTGGACCTTGGACCATAGAATATCCTGGACTCTGGACCTAGGAGACCCTGGACCCTAAGAGACCTTGGGCCCTGGACCCTAAATGTCCCTGGAGTCTGTACAATAAGAGGCCATGAACCTCAAAATTTAGACTCTAGGAGACCATGGACTTTAGTAGACCCTGGAACATGAACCGTAGGAGACCATGGACCCTAATAGACCCTGGACCATAAACTGTAGGAGACCATGGACCCTAGTAGACCCTGGAACATGAACCGTAGGAGACCATGGACCATGAACTGTAGGAGACCATGGACCCTGGAAGGACATTTTTTCCAAAAATTTGATTGTCGTGTTATTGAAGGATGTGCAGTGGTACTCTCTCTCTCTCTCTCTCTCTCTCTCTCTCTCTCTCTCTCTCTCTCTCTCTTAATCACCCTCCCTCCTCTCTCTCTCCCTCTCACAGGCTAACGACCGTTGCAGTTGTTACAGCAATTCCGTGGGAGCAAACAACCCTAACTATAATTGTCCTTTATTGGCAATTACCTATACCAGTGCCATAGAGTAGTTAGGGAGAATCGGAGGGGTAGTTAGGGGTTCAGTTAGCAGTTAAAGAACTCTATGGTAGTTAGAGTAGTTAAGGTGTCCATAACTACTTTAGTGATAGTTAGGGAGTGGTACAGTTAACGAGCTTTACAATAGTTAGAGTGCTACTCATTACTTAAGGTTATTTAGGGTAAATTGCATTGATAGTTAGATAGGTATGTAGTTAGCAGTTAACGATGTTATGGCAGTTAGCATCACACACACATCCTTAACTATCCCGGCCATCTTACTGTCATTGGGGAGTATCTTAACTGCTGTTAGGAAGTTAAGATCTCTAATTGGTAGTTAGTGACCTGAACAACTACTAAGATAGACAACGGTGATAGTTAAAGGCCGGTAGTTAGTGCTTGTTACCTGTGTAGTAGTTAAGGTCTGAAGGGCACAGTAGTGAATTGAATAACTATTTCGACCAATAACAGCGGTAGTTAGTGATTGTTAGACGTGTGATAGTTAAGCTCTGTACTTCGATCAATAACAGCGGTAGTTAGTGATTGTTAGACGTGTGGTAGTTAAGCTCTGTACTTAGACCAATAACAGCGGTAGTTAGTGATTGTTAGACGTGTGGTAGTTAAGCTCTGTACTTCGACCAATAATAGCGGTAGTTAGTGATTGTTAGACGTGTGGTAGTTAAGCTCTGTACTTAGACCAATAACAGCGGTAGTTAGTGGTTATTAAGCGTATAGTAGTTAAGCCCTATAGTTTACGATCGTTAGTGGGTGGGACAAGTGCGGTTAACAGCCTCAACTAGCCGTACCATCACAGGCGGTAGTTAGGGCGACGCTTCCACCCCCCCTCCCCCCTCTATACACCGGCCAATAAAACTGCTGGTTCATGAAATGTAACTGAGGGGAGATTTGTGGCTCATTGAAGGGGGAGGGAAAAGGGGGGCAGGGGGTGGGGGTAA
>NW_024738608.1:3447404-3472404 GCF_018991925.1 Homarus americanus
CATACCTACCTCACCTAACTACCTACACACACTACACACATACTACATACCTCACATACTTACACATATCATTTCTACCTTTACACACAACTTCTACCTCAATGTTCACCATACACATATTTACAGCCACACACCTACCACACTACACCTACTACCTAACCTCACTTACCTCAGCTATCATAGGGTCGGGACATGACACATGTACACGCCGCGGTCATTTCTGGACGCTGTGGATGTGAAGAATGTAGGTGGTCTTGTCTCTGTAGGTGACTGAGAGGGGGTTGTGGGTCACTACCTGGTGATGGATGGTTGGATGGCCTTCGTGTCGCCTTCACCCACCCCACCTGCGGGAGAGAACAACCAGATCATAGGAGAACTAGCTGTAGTGAGGAGAGAACTAGCTGTAGTGTAGGAGAGAGAACCAGCTGTAGGTGTGAGAGAACTAGCTGTGTGGGGAGAGAACTAGGTAGTGAGGGGAGAGAACTAGCTGTAGAGAACTAGCTGTAGGGAGAGAACTAGCTGTAGTAGGGAGAGAACTAGGTAGTGTAGGGAGGGAACCAGTGTAGTGTGGGGAGAACCAGCTGTAGTGTGGGAGAGAACTGCTGTAGTGAGGGGAGAGAACCAGCTGTAGGGGGAGAGAACCTGAGGTAGTGGGGAGAGAACAGAGATAGCTGTAGTGTGAGAGAACCAGCTGTAGTGTGGGAGAACTAGCTGTAGTGAGGAAGAGAATAGCGGTGGGGGAGAACTGAGTGTGGGAGAGAACTAGCTGTAGTGGAGGGAGAGAACCAGCTGTAGTGTGAGAGAACTACTGTGAGGGGAGAGAACTAGGTAGTGTGGGAGAGAACCAGCTGTGTGTGGGAGAGAACTGCTGTAGGGGAGAGAACTGTAGTGTGGGAGAGAACTAGGTGTGGAGAGAACTAGCTGTAGTGTGGGGGAGAGAACTAGGTAGTGTGGGGAGAGAACCATGTAGTGAGGGAGAGAACTAGCTGTAGTGAGGGAGAGAACCAGCTGTGTGGGGAGAGAACCAGTGTAGGGGGAGAGAACAGCTGTGGGGAGAGAACCAGCTGTAGGGGAGAGCCAGGTAGTGGGGGAGAGAACCAGCTGTGTGAGGGGAGAGAACGTGGGAGGAGGTGGGAGAGAACTAGCTGTAGTGAGGGAGAGAACCAGCTGGAGGTGGAGAGAGAACTAGCTGTAGTGTGGGAGAGAAACCAGCTGTAGTGGGGGAGAGAAACTGGCCAGTGTGGGGAGAGAACGCTGTAGTGGGGAGAGAGAACCAGGTAGTGAGGGGAGAGAACCAGCTGTAGTGAGGGAGAGAGAACCAGCTGTGTGTGGAGAGAACCAGCTGTAGTGTGGGGGAGAGAACCAGGTGTGAGGGGAGAGAACTAGCTGTAGTGAGGGAGAGAACCAGCTGTAGTGAGGGGAGAGAACCAGCAGGTGGAGAGACCAGCTGTGAGGGGAGAGAACTGATGAGGGGAGAGAACTAGCTGGTGAGGGGAGAGAACTGGTAGTGAGGGAGAGAACCAGCTGTAGTGGGAGAGAACCAGCTGTAGTGAGGAGAGAACCAGGTAGTGTGGAGAACCAGCTGTAGTGAGGGAGAGAACTGAGGTAGTGAGGAGAGAACTAGCTGAGTGAGGAGAGAACTAGCTGTAGTGAGGGAGAGAACTAGCTGTAGTGAGGGGAGAGAACTAGCTGTAGTGAGAGAGGAACCAGCTGTAGTGGGAGGAGAGAACTAGCTGTAGTGTGGAGAGAACCAGCTGTAGTGAGGGGAGAGAACCAGCTGTAGTGTGAGAGAACCAGCTGTAGTGAGGGAGAGAACTAGCTGTAGTGAGGAGAGAACTAGCTGTAGTGAGGGGAGAGAACCAGCTGTAGTGGGAGGGAGAGAACTAGGTAGTGGGAGAGGGAGAGAACTAGCTGTAGTGGGAGAACTAGCTGTAGTGAGGGAGAGAACCAGCTGTAGTGAGGAGAGAACTAGCTGTAGTGTGGGGAGAGAACCAGCTGTAGTGTGGAGAGAACCAGCTGTAGTGTGGGAGAACCAGCTGTAGTGTGGGGAGAGAACTAGCTGTAGAGGAGAGAACTAGCTGTAGTGAGGAGAGAACTAGCTGTAGTGAAGGAGAGAAACAGCTGTAGTAGGAGAGAACCAGCTGTGTGAGGGAAGAGAACTAGCTGTAGTGTGGGAGAGAACCAGCTGTAGTGGGGGAGAGAACCAGCTGTAGTGAGGGGAGGAACCAGCTGTAGTGAGGAGAGAACCAGCAGAGTGAGGAGAGAACCAGCTGTAGTGAGGGGAGAGAACCAGCTGTAGTGAGAGGAGAGAACTAGCTGTAGTGTGGGAGAGAACCAGCTGTAGTGAGGAGAGAACTAGCTGTAGTGAGGAGGAACCAGCTGTAGTGAGGGAGAGAACCAGCTGTAGTGAGGAGAGAACCAGCTGTAGTGAGGAGAGAACTAGCTAGGGGAGAGAACCAGCTGTAGTGAGGAGAACCAGCTGTAGTGAGGGGAGAGAACTAGCTGTAGGGGGAGAGAACCAGCTGTGTGAGGGAGAGAACCAGCTGTAGTGAGGGAGAGAACTAGCTGTAGTGAAGGAGACAACCAGCTGTAGTGAGGAGAGAACCAGCTGTAGTGAGGGAGAGAACTAGCTGTAGTGTGGGAGAGAACCAGCTGTAGTGAGGGAGAGAACCAGCTGTAGTGAGGGAGGGAACCAGCTGTAGTGGGAGGGAGAGAACCAGCTGTAGTGAGGAGAGAACCAGCTGTAGTGAGGGGAGAGAACCAGCTGTAGTGAGGAGAGAGAACCAGCTGTAGTGAGGGGAGAACTAGTTGTAGTGTGGGGAGAACCAGCTGTAGTGAGGGAGAGAACCAGCTGTAGTGAGGGGAGGGAACCAGCTGTAGTGAGGAGAGAACCAGCTGTAGTGAGGGAGAGAACCAGCTGTAGTGAGGGAGAGAACTAGCTGGTAGTGTGGAGAGAACCAGCTGTAGTGAGGGAGAGAACTAGCTGTAGTGTGGGAGAGAATCAGCTGTGAATAATAATAATAATAAATTAATAATAATAATAATAATAATAAACTAAGTAATGATAATAAACAATACAAATTAAAATGGGGAAAAAGAAAGATAAAAAAGAGAGATAAAAAAGAGATAGAGAGAGAAAAGAGAGAGACACATTAGAACTTTCTTTACTACTACAGTCACTTTGTCTCTCCCACGCTCGCTTCCCACACTGGTCGATAGATGGCGTTGATGTCCCCCACACTGGTCGATAGATGGCGTTGATGTCCATAGATGGCGTTGATGTCCCCACACTGGTCGATAGATGGCGTTGATGCCCACACTGGTCGATAGATGGAGTGGATGTCCCCACACTGGTCGATAGATGGCGTTGATGTCCCCACACTGGTCGATAGATGGGGTTGATGTCCCCACACTGGTCGATAGATGGCGTTGATGTCCCCACACTGGTCGATAGATGGCGTTGATGTCCCCACACTGGTCCATAGATGGCGTTGATGTCCATAGATGGCGTTGATGTCCCCACACTGGTCGATAGATGGGGTTGATGTCCCCACACTGGTCGATAGATGGGGTTGATGTCCCCACACTGGTCGATAGATGGAGTGGATGTCCCCACACTGGTCGATAGATGGCGTTGATGTCCCCACACTGGTCGATAGATGGTGATGTCCCCACACTGGTCGATAGATGGCGTTGATGTCCCCACACTGGTCGATAGATGGCGTTGATGTCCCCACACTGGTCGATAGATGAGTGGATGTCCTCACACTGGTCGATAGATGGCGTTGATGTCCCCACACTGGTCGATAGATGGGGGGATGTCCTCACACTGGTCGATAGATGGCGCTGATGTCTCCACACTGGTCGATAGATGGCGTTGATCTCGACAGATGGCATTTATGTCCCCACACAATAATCTCTGCCACCCTGCCTTGCCACCCCGCCCTGCCGCCCCACCCTGCCGCCCTGCCCTGCCACCTTGCCCTGCTACCCCTGCCCTGCCACCCTTGCCCTGCTACCCCTTGCCCTGCCACCCCTGCCCTGCCACCCCTGCCCTGCCACCCCTGCCCTGCTGCCCTGCCCTGCCGCCCTGCCCTGCCACCCTGCCCTGCCACCCCTGCCCTGCCACCTTGCCCTGCCACCCCTGCCTGCCCTGTCGCCCTGCCCTGCCACCTTGCTCACACCTGCCTGCCACCCTGCCCTGCCACCCCCTGCTACACCTGCCCTGCCGCCCTGCCCCTGCCACCCTTTGCCCTGCTACCCCGCCCTGCCACCCTTGCCCTGCCACCCCTGCCCTGCTGCCCTGCCCTGCTGCCTTGCTCTGCCACCCTGCCCTGCCGCCCTGCCCTGCCACCCCTGCCCCGCACCCTGCCCTGCCACCCTGCCCTGCCGCCCCTGCCCTGCCACCCCTGCCCCACACCCCTGCCCTACACCCTGCCCCACACCTGCCTGCCACCCCTGCCCTGCACCCCTGCCCTGCCACCCCTGCCCTACACCCTGCCCTGCCACCCTTGCCTCTGCCACCCTTGCCCTGCCACCCTGCCCTGCTGCCCCGCCCCAGCTGCCCCTGCCCCAGCACCCCTGCCCTGCTGCCCCTGCCCTGCCACCCTGCCCTGCTGCCCTGCCCCGCTGCCTCTGCCCTGCCACTGCCCTGCCACCCTGCCCTGCCACACCCCTGCCCTGCCACCCCTGCCCTGCCACCCCTGCCCTGCCACCCCTGCCCTGCCACCCTGCCCCACCTCCCTGCCCGCACCCCTGCCCTGCCACTCCTTGCCCTGCCACCCCTGCCCTGCCGCCCTGCTGCCCTGCCTGCCACCCTGCCCCACACCCTGCCCTGCCACCCCTGCCCTGCCACCCCTGCCCTCGCCACCCTGCCCTGCCACCCTGCCCTGCCACTCCTGCCCTGCCACCCCTGGCCCTGCCACCCCTGCCCTGCCACCCCGCCCTGCTGCCCTGCCCTGCCACCCCTGCCCTGCTGCCCTGCCCTGCCACCTGCCCTGCCCCTGCCCTGCCACCCCTGCCCCTGCCACCCCTGCCCTGCCACCCTGCCCTGCCACCCCTGCCCTGCCACCTGCCTGCCACCCCTGCCCTGCCACCCTGGCCCTGCCACCCCTGCCCTGCCACCTCCTGCCCTGCCACCCCTGCCCTGCCGCTCGGCCCTGCCACTCCTGCCTGCCACCCCTGCCCTGCCACCCCGCCCCGCCCTGCCGCCCTGCCCCTGCCCCTGCCGCCCCAGTATCCTTGGCTTATACGAGAGGAAGAAATGTGGAGCAACAGGTGGTGAAGATTAAGGGAGTGAGGTGTCGACCAGATGCCCAGAGCCGAGGAAACGTGTACCTGTAGTGTGGGGGTGTACCTGTAGTGTGGGGGTGTACCTGTGTGTAGGGGTGTACCTGTAGTGTGGGGGTGTACCTGTGTGTGGGGGGTGTACCTGTGTGTGGGGGGTGTACCTGTAGTGTGGGGGTGTACCTGTGTGTGGGGGTGTACCTAGTGTGGGGGGTACCTGTAGTGTGGGGGGTGTACCTGTGTAGGTGTACCTGGGGTGGGGTACCCGTGGGTGTGTGGGGTGTACCTGTTGGGTGGGGTGTACCTAGTGTGTGGGGGTGTACCTAGTGTAGGGGTGTACCTGTAGTGTGGGGTGTACCTTTAGTGGGGTACTTAGTGTGGGGGGTGTACCTGTAGTGTGGGGGTACCTGTAGTGTGGGGTGTACCTAGTGTGGAGGTACCTGTAGTGTGGGGGTGTACCTAGTGTGGGGGTGTACCTGTAGTGTGGGGGTGCACCTGTAGTGTGGGGGTGCACCTGTAGTGTGGGGGTGTACCTGTAGTGTGTGGGGGTGTACCTGTAGGGGGGGTGTACCTGTAGTGTGGGGGTGTACCTCTAGTGGGGGTGTACCTCTAGTGTGGGGGTGTACTTAGTGTGGGGGTGTACCTGTAGTGTGGGGGGTACCTGTAGTGTGTGTACCTGTAGTGTGGGGGGTACCTGTAGTGTGGGGTGTGTATCAGGTGTGTGGAGGGTGTGTGGGGGGTGTTGAGATGGGTGGTGAGGGGTGTGTGTGGTGGAGGGTGTGTGTCGAGAGTGTGTGTGGTGAGGGGGGTTATCTGTGGTTGGTGAGGTGTATATGGAGAATGTTTAGGAGAGTGAAGTGTAGTGGAGGTAGGGGTGTACCTGTCAGGGATATGTGTGGTGGGCTGTGGGGTGTTAAAGATGTGGTGTGGTGGGGGTGTGGTGGGGTGGGGTGTACCTGTAGGGTGTGGGGTGTACCTGTTGGGTGGGGTGTACCTGTTGGGGGGTGTACCTGTAGTGTGGGGTGTACCTGTAGTGTAGGGGTGTGTGTGGTGAGGGTGTGGGGGGGTGTTGAGATGGTGGTGAGGGTGTGTGTGGTGGGGGTGTGCGTGGTGAGGGTGTGTGTGGTGGAGGGGGGGTTATCTAGTTGGTGAGGTGTATATGGAGAATGTTTAGAGAGTGAAGTGTAGTGGAAGTGTAGTGGGGTGTACCTGTCAGGGATATGTGTGGTGGGCTGTGGGTAAGAAGATGTGTGTAAGTGTGGTGGGGTGTGGTGGGGTGTGGGGTGTACCTGTAGGGGTGTGTACCTGTAGGGTGTGGGGTGTACCTGTTGGGTGTGGGGTGTACCTGTTGGGTGTGGGGTGTACCTGTAGGGTGTGGGGTGTACCTGTTGGGTGTGGGGGTGCACTGTTGGGTGTGGGGGGTGTACCTGTAGGGTGTGGGGTGTACCTGTTGGGTGTGTGGTGATCTGTTGGGTGTGGGGTGTACCAGGGTGTGTGGGTGTACCTAGGGTGTGGGGTGTACCTGTTGGGTGTGGGGGTGCACCTGTTGGGTGTGTGTACCTGTAGGGTGTGGGGTACCTGTTGGGTGTGGGGTGTACCTGTTGGGTGGGGGACCTGTAGGGTGGGGTGTACCTGTTGGGTGTGGGGTACCTTGGTGGGCACCTGTAGGGTGTGGGGTGTACCTGTTGGGTGTGGGGTGTACCTTGGGTGTGGGGTACCTGGGGTGTGGGGTGTACCTGTAGGGTGTGGGGTGTACCTGGGGTGTGGGGTGTACCTGTTGGGTGGGGTGTACCTGTTGGGTGTGGGGGGTGTACCTGTAGGGTGTGTGGGGTGTACCTGTTGGGTGTGTGGTGTACCTGTGGTGGGGTGTACCTGAGGGTGTGTGGGGTGTACCTGTTGGGTGTGGGGTGTACCTGTTGGGTGTGGGGGCACCTAGGGTGTGGGTACCTGTTGGGTGTGGGGTGTACCTGTTGGGTGTGGGGTGTACCTGTTGGGTGTGGGGTGTACCTGTTGGTGTGGGGTGTACCTGTTGGGTGTATGTTGGGTGGTGTGCATGTGTGTGAGTGCACACACACACACACACATACACACACACACACACACACACACACACACATGCATGAGAAGGTTTCAACCAACAACTCAGAAATCGATTCCACCCCTCAAATCCATTTCCCGAATATTATGGTCCCCACACTTCCCCTCCCTCCCTGCTCTCCCCCAGCCTCCCTTCACCCTTCCCTCCCTTCACACTTCCTTCCCTAGCTTCCCAGCTTCCCTTCACCCTTCTCCTCCCTGCCCCCAGCCTCCTTCACCCTTCCCTTCCTTCACACCTCCTTCTCCAGCCTCCCAAAGCCTCCCTTCACCCTTCTCCTCCCTCGCTCCCCCAGCCTCCCTTCACCCTTCCCCAGCCTCCCACAGCCTCCTTCACCCTTCCCCAGCCTCCCCCACAGCCTCCCTTCACCCTTCTCCTCCCTCGCTCCCACAGCCTCCTTCACCCTTCCCCAGCCTCCCACAGCCTCCCTTCACCCTTCTCCTCCCTCGCTCCCAGCCTCTTCACTTCTCCCTCACTCCCTCTAACCTCCCTCTCCCCCACCCTCGTTCCCCATCCTCCCCCCCACTTCCCCAGCATAACCATGTGATCCACTGGCAGCACACACACACACACCAACAAACCACCACCCCTACCATCTACCATCTACAATTACCATTACCATTACCATCTACCATTACCATCTACCATTACCATTACCATCTACCATTACCATCTACCATTACCATTACCATCTACCATTACCATTACCATTACCATCTACCATTACCATTACCATCTACCATTACCATTACCATCTACCATTACAATTACCATTTACCATTACCATCTACCATTACCTCTACCATTACCATTACCATCTACAATTACCATTACCATTACCATCTACCATTACCATCTATTACCATTACCATCTACCATTACAATTACCATTTACCATTACCATCTACCATTACCTTCTACCATTACCATTACCATCTACAATTACCATTACCATCACCATTACCATCTACCATTACCATCTACAACCATCCTTACCATCTACCATTACCATCTACCTATCTACTACAACCATCTACCATTCCTCCTACCTCTCCATCCTTACCATCTACCATTCTTTCACTTCTTCACAAGGCGATATTATTGTTTGTTCTGTTATTCCTACCTATTTTATCTCATCTGGTTTATTTCTCTACCATACCATACCATACCATACCATACCATACCATAATTAAGTACAGTTCCGGTAATGTGCCCTTACACCCCCTGTGGTAACCCGTGTATCCAAACAGCACCGTCACAGTAGTAGTAGTAGTAGTAGTAGTAGTAGTAGTAGTAGTAGTAGTAGGTATGAATGAATGAATGGGTATACTACCATGATTATCTACAACTACCATGATTCACACTATCTTACACTACTACCATACATAATCACAATATTACTACCATACCATCCACTACCATCAAAATGCATTACCGTAAACCATTACTACCATAATCACTACCATAAACCACTACCATACACCACCACCACCACCACCACCACCATACTCACTACCATAAACCACTACCATACACCACCACCACCACCACCACCATACTCACTACCATAAACCACTACCACTACACCACCACCACCATACCACCTACCATACCACCACCACCATACTCACTATAACCACACCATACATCACCACCACACCACCACCACCATACTACAACCACTACCATACACCACCACCACACCACCACCATACTCACTAATACTACCATACATCACCACCACCACCACTTACTCACTACCATAAACCACTACCATACACCACCACCATACTCACTACCATAAACCACTACCATACATCATCACCACCACCACCATACTCACTACCATAAACCACTACCATACATCATCACCATCACCACCATACTCAGTACCATAAACCACTACCATACACCATCACCACCACCATACTCAGTACCAGTCACTACCATACATCACTACCACTACCATCCACCACCATACTCACTACCATCCACCACCATACACCACTACCACCACCATACTACCATGAATCACCACCACCATATTCCTAGAGCAGTATAATATATCAATTACCTTTACTAGAGTTGATATATAATGACAGGTGAGTTAATTAGTTTTATAGCCTACCTGTGAGTGGCTCTGTGTGGCTATGATAATTACCTGTTAATTATTGTGTTTATTGGTGTTGCTGTTGTTGTTGGTGGTGGTGGTGGTGATAGTAAGTGATATGGTGGTGGTGTTAGTGTTGGTGGTGTTGTTTCTCTCCTCCCTACTTTACCTCTCCCTCCCCATCGCTCCCATGACCTTTTCTTCTCTCCCCCTCTCCCTTCTTCCTCCCCGCATCCATGCTCATCTTTCTTCCTTCCCTTCTTACCTCTCCTCACCTCCTCACCCCGGGGAGATAATCTGGAGCTTCCCCTCCCCTCCTCCCCTCCCCTCCCCTGCTTGGGAGAGGAAGCTGCTACGCCCGTCACTTCCCGTAAACCTCCGTGTGTTAGCTAGTGAAGAATCCTTAATGCCCCCCTCCTCTCTCTCTCTCTCTCTTCCCACATCATTCTTCATCTCTATATTTCTACGTTTCGTCAATTATCCATTTATTTATTTGTGATTTTGTTTCATATAGATATAGAGATAGAAAGAAAGAGAGAGAAAGAGAGAGAGAGAAGAAGAGAGAGAGAGGAGAGGAGAGAGAGAGACACTGTGTGTGTGTGTGTGTAAAGATAAAGTTAGTGATGAGAGATAGAATAACATAAATAAAGGGCGAAAACGGGGCGAGAGAGAGAGAGAGAGGGGGGTAGTACAGAGTAATCCGAGGAGCCTGAGGTAAGCTGGACAAACCCCAGTCAACGGCAGATCAAGCGAAAACCTTTGAATTTCAATGTCTTTCTTTCTTTCTTCTTTTCTTTCTTTCTTTCTGTTCCTTTCTTTTCAGCTATCTGTCTTTGTGTATTCATTATAACAGTACAATCCCCCCCTCTCTCTCTCTCTCTCTCTCGTTCCACTTGTCTTTCATTTTAGAAACAGGAGGAGAAGGGAGGAAGGAGGAAGAATTCTGGGGACGGAAGAATTGAAGGAGGAAGGAAAAGAAGGAAGAAAGGAAAGGAAATACGGAAGGATGGAAGGAAATAATGAAGAAAGGAAATGAATAAGGAAGGATGGAAAGAAATACGGAAGGATGTAAAGAAATAATGAAGAACGGAAATAAATAAGGAAGGATGGAAAGAAATACGGAATGAGAAATAGATGGAGTGGAGTGAAGAGACAAATAAATAGGTGGAGAATAATGAAGAACGATGAATAAGATGGAAGAAATATGGAAGGATGGACGGAAATAAGGAAGGACAAAGGAAAAGAAGAAGCAATAGTAGGAAATATGGAACGAAATAAGGAAAGAATGGGAGGAAATAAAGAAGAAGGCGGGAAGGAAAGAAAGGAAAGGATGGGAGGAAGAAAAGGCGTGGGGGAAGAGGACGGGTGCGACAACTACCCATGAGACAGAATAGGCGAGTCTCCCTCACCCTATAATTACCTGGGACATTGTGGTAATACTCGTAGCTTCACACAAAGACCGCAATCTTGGACATCACCACCACACAATATCACCAAACACCCGTCCCTAACCTGTAGCCCATAGCCCTTACCCTTAGCTATGGTTTCTGACTTATATCCGAGCTGTAGCCTCCCTAATCTACCCTGACTCCTAGTTACACTTACTGTACCCACACATCTACCTAACCATTCCCCTTACCCTCACTAGCCCTTACCTCATTCTCACTCGTAGCCTTCCTTATCTACTTATTGTCTCTTCTCCTCCCACTACCCCTCTCTCACCTCTCATTCCTCCTTTTATTCTCCTTGAGTCATACCTTCTTTATCGCTGCTTTACTATTCAAGGCGTTTATTTCCCGTTTTCTGTAAGGCTTTTATTTATTTCCCGTCTTCTGTTGTGATTCCTATGTCGTTGTTTTTCCAGGAAGAGAAGAGGGGAGAAGAGGAGTGGAAGGAAGGGGAGGAGGAGGAGGAAGATGAGAGAAGAGGGGGAGGGGAGGAGGAACAGAGCGAGGAGAAGAAAGGATGGGGAGGGAAGAGAAGGGGAAAGAAGGAAAAGGCAAGAGAAGGAAAGGGGGAAAACATAATTTATTCTATGCCAATTATTATTATTATTATTATTATTATTATTATTATTATTATTATTATTTATTATTATTAACTACTACTATCACAACTGCAAGTATTAACACTACTACTACTACTACTACTACTACTACTATTACAACTACCGCCACTACCACACATCACCACCACCACTACACATCACACACACCACACACACATCACACACACACACACACACACACACTACAGCTAGACAGGGGAGGGAGGGTCACCATCACACTACAGTATTAAGTGTGGACAGGCTGGGCTAGGAGCAGAGGGCGCAGCTGTTGACCTCTCACGCCTCTCTCCTCCCCCTCTCACCTCCACCTCCTCTCCCTCCCCTCTCCTCTCACCTCTCCCACACCCTCTCTACTTCTAAGTTTTACTCTCCCTCGTTTGGTCAAACTCTGAGTCGCTGACGATTGGTGTTGAGATGTGCCAAGATCGTCTCTTATTGGTCGAGTTGTTTGTTGTTTGCTGTGGTGGTTGTTGTTTGTGGTGGTGGTTGTTGTGGTAGCGATAGAGGTTTGTGGTAATGGTGGTAGTGGTAGTGGTGGTAGTAGTGATGGTTGTGTTGAAAGGACTGTCTCAAGGAGGTCAAGGATGTGTCAAGGGGAGGTCCAGAAGTGGGCAGAAGAAAAGAAGGAAGAGGGCAAGAGAGGCAGGATAAGGGCAAGAAGAGGGCAGGAGAAGGGAAGGAGGAGAGCAGAAGGGGAGGGAGGAAAAGGCATGAGGGAAAGGGAAGGAGGAGGACACGAGAAGGACAGAAAAAGAGACAACAGAAGGAAGAAAGAAAAGGGAAGAGGACTGGAGAGGAGGAGGGCAGAAGGAAGGAAGGAAGGAAGAGGAAAGCAGAAGAATAGGAATAAATGATAAATAAGATTAACAAAAACACAAACAAAAAACATAAAAATTTTGACACAATCTTCAAAAAATCCAACCATCCTTCCTCCTCCTCCTCCTCCTCGTCTTCCTCCCCCCCATCCTCTTCCTTCCCCCCCCACCCCTCCTTCTTCACCATTCCCTCCTCCTCCTCCTCAGTGGCCGGACCGTGTGTTAAGGCTCCGGCAATATGCAGTGCAATTTACCGTAACTACCCTCAAGTATCCGGCAATTGTGTGAGGATTATCCGGCCGGCGGTGTCTGGCGGCTACGGCTAATCCTGACCTGATGGTGTGTGTGTGTGTGTGTGTGTGTGTGTGTGTGTGTGTGTGTGTGTGTGTGTGTGTGTGTGTATCTTGCTACAATAATCTCATAACAGGCAAGAAACTATAGGAAACAAAATCAACAGCGCAGAAGAAACTCACCTTGTAGGGGCCCAGGTGTTTGACCACACAGGTGAAGGTGATGTCTCGCCCTTTCGGTATAGTGATGTTGTCGATGGGGTCACCGAAGGACGGCAAAGGTATACCTGGCGGGTGTTGTACTGTGGGGGAGGAGAGGTCACGGTTAGTTACGGTCTGTTAGTGGGTGGTGGGTCTACATCCATCCATCCATCCATCCATCCATCCATCCGTCCGTCATCCATCCATCCATCCATCCATCCATCCACCCATCTCATCCTCCATCCATCCATCCACCCACCCACCCATCCATCCATCCATCCATCCACCCATCCATCCATCCATCCATCCATCCACCCATCCATCATCGTCCGTCCATCCATCATCCATCCATCCATCCATCCATCCATCCATCGTCCGTCCATCCATCCATCCATCCATCCACCCATACCCATCCATCCATCCATCAGTCTATCTATCTATCTACCTATCTATTTTTTGTCTGTCTGTCTGTCTGTCTGTCTGGTATTAAGGTATATGTGTAATAAGTAATTTGTAATACTAACGGGAATAACATTGAAAATATTGAAATATTAACTGGATATTAACTTCACGTTTGGAGTAACATTATTACAACACCACAGCAACACCACCACCACCACCACCACAACATCAACAACACAACCATAACACCACAACAACAACAACAACAACACAACCATAACACCACAACACCACCACAACAACAACAACAACACAACCACAACACCACCACAACAACATCAACAACACAACCATAACACCACAACACCACCACAACAACAACACCAGAACATAAACAGAACAACACAACACCACCACCACACCGCAACAAGACCTTAACACCACAACACAACCATAACACCACAACAACAACACCACAACACAAAACCGCAACACTAACCATCCCCTGTAGCACTATATTCCCCCGGGCGCTCATTTAATCAATCATATTTGCATTTATATTTATTTGTGTTGAGGCGGGCCGGGCCAGGCGACGCCAACGCCACGCGGAGACGGCCACTGATGGAAACATTACTCTAATTTGTTTACATTATGAGCCTGGATACTGTGGCGTTGTGGTGGTGGTGGTTATGGTGCTATGGTGCTATGGTGGTGTTAGTTGTGGCGCTATGGTGGTGCTGTGGTGTATGGTGATAATGGTGGATGTGGTGTTATGTTGGTGTGGTGGTTGTATGGTGCTATGGTGTTATGCTGGATGTGTTGGCGCTATGGTGGTGTAATGTTGGTTGTGGTGTGGTGTTGGTTGTGGTGTGGTGTTGGTTGTGGTGCTGTTGGTGGTTATGGTGCTGTGGTGGTTGTGGTGCTGTGGTGCTGTGGTGGTTATGGTGCTATGGTGGTGTTAGTTGTGACGCTATGGTGGTGTAATATTGGTTGTGGTGTGGTGTTGTGGTGGTTATAGTGCTATGGTGGTGTTAGCTGTGGCACTATGATGATGTAATGTTGGTTGTGGTACTGTCTCGTGTACACTGTGGTACTTCCTCGTGTACACTGTGGCACTGCCTCGTGTACACTTTCGTTGTGTTCATTGAGATTCTGTTCTTTTACTTTTGATGTACTCTCTCTCTCTCTCTCTCTCTCTTTTCCCTCGTGTAAAGCTATCTCACTTCTCTACCATTATCTCGCACCTTGTATAATCTCAGTTCTGGGACACCTGGTCTCTCACCACGAGATATATCTTTATACGTGTCTCTCCTCTTTATCCCTTATCCTTCTCCTTCTTCTCTTCTCTCTCTCTCTCTCTCTCTCCTTATCTATCTATCTATCTATCTATCTATCTTTATCCATTCATCTCTTTGTCCATTTATCTATCTATCTGTCTCTTCGTCTCTCTCTCTCCAGATCACGAAAAAAGTGTATTCGCCAAAAAAAAGGAAAATCTTAGATAATTTTTTCTCTAACTGAAGACACCATAAAGGGTTTAGTTATTAGTAGAGTCACGGAGCAATTTCGCCGCCAATGAAGACCTCTGTGTGACGTGGCTTCAGTTGACTAATTATAAACGAAATTATATTTAAGTTAAGTGACAATAATATCAATAATGAGAAATAATGATAATAGGATGTTTTAATTATTAGGTGTTTGTGTGGGGAGGAATGTGTGTTTTAGGGGGATGTGTTTGTGTGGGAGGGATGTGTGTGTTGGGGGGGATGTGTTTGTGTGGGGAGGGGATGTGTTTGTGTGGGGGATGTGTTTGTGTGGGGAGGATGTGTGTTGGGGGGATGTGTTTGTGTGGGGAGGATGTGTTTGTGTGGGGAGGGGATGTGTTTGTGTGGGGAGGATGTGTGTGTTGGGGGATGTTGTGGGATGTATGGGGGTGAGAGTGTGTGTGGGGGATGGGGTGTGTGTGTGGGGGATGTGGGTGTGTGTGTGGGGGGATGTGGGAGTGTGTGGGTATGTGGGTGTGTGTGTGTGGGGGATGTGGGTGTGGGTGTGTGTGGGGATGTGGGGGGTGAGGTGTGTGTGTGGGGGTGAGAGTGTGTGTGGGGGGTGAGGTGTGTGTGTGTGTGGGGGATGTGGGTGTGTGTGGGGGAGGATGTGGGTGTGTGTGGGGGGATGTGGGTGTGTGTGGGGTGGGTGTGTGTGGGGTGTGTGTTTGTGTGGGGGAGAGGGGGATGTGTGTGTGTGGGGGGATGTGGGGGTGAGAGTGTGTGTGGGGGTGAGAGGTGTATGTGTGGGGGTGAGGTGTATGTGTGGGGGTGAGTGTGTGTGTGTGGGGGGGTATGTGGGTGTGTGTGTGTGTGGGGGGTGTGTGTGGGGGTGTGTTTGTGTGGGGAGGGGGATGTGTGTGGAGGATGTGTGTGGGGTGTGTTTGGGGTTGTGGGATGTGTGAAGTGTGTGCGTGGGGGAAGTGCGTGGGGGAGGTGTGGGGGTTGTGTGTGTGTGGGGAGTGTGTGGGGGATGTGTGCGTGTGGGGGATGTGCGTGTGGGGGGATGTGCGTGTGGGGGATGTGTGTGTGGGGGATGTGTGTGTGGGGGGTGGTGTGTGGGGGGTGCGATGTGTGTGTGTGTGTGGGGGGATGTGTGTGTGTGGGGGGGGGATGTGTGTGGGGGGGATGTGTGTGTGTGGGATGTGTGTGGGGATGTGTGTGGGGGATGTGTGTGTGTGTGGGGGGATGTGTGTGTGGGGGATGTGTGTGTGGGGATGCGTGTGGGGGAAATGTGTTGTGTGTGTGTGTGGGGGGGTTGTGTCCTTATAGAATGACGTAAACACGAAATAATCTTCCTTTGTAAGTCATGTAGTATATATAGTAAGTTACAAGTGAACGTAGCCCTTCGTGCCCAGTGAAAGTTTGAACGCTAGTGTAGCTAGCGCGCAACCGCCGTCCGGCTGACAGGTACAACGACAAAATGGTTAATTAATGCCTTCTAAAGAAACCATCGACATGGGACCAGGTTTGTTCCCTCTACGAATTTTTGCGATTTTTCCACCAAGTTTGATGAAAGACGATTGTGCACGCGTCAGTTGCCCAGAACAGACACACACGGCTATTCTTAAAGTATATTATATATATATATATATATATATATATATATATATATATATATATATATATATATATATATACGTGTGTGTGTGTGTGTGTGTGTGTGTACTGAGTTAGGTGTCAAGAATACAGTATTTAATTTAGGTATAAGTACAGTTTAAACATACAGATTAGGTATATATTACAAAAATAACTATGGTAAACGGAGGTAAAATACAGTTTCAGTAAAAAAAAATGTGGCAGATTTTTGTATAAAGTAGATATCTATAGTACAGATTTCAATACAAGGTGCAGATTAAAGAAAAGAGAGAGAGAGAGAGAGAGAGAGAGAGAGAGAGAGATGAGGAGGGGGGCGGGGGGCAGGTGGGGGCAGGTGGCGGGGACATCAGACACCAGGAGAGGAGCCTTAACCTGTTGCTGCCACAGGTGTATTAATGACTCTCATCTGCAGGTAATATCAGCTCAGGGAGAGAGACCCTGTTGATTCAAGTTAGCTGAAGAGGTGATGCTATCTCTGTCTGTCTGCCTCTCTCTCTCTCTGTCTGTCTCTCTGTCTCTCTCTCTCTCTCTCTCTCTCTCTCTCTCTCTCTCGCCCTCTCTTTCTTTTCTTCTCATTTCCCTTCCTTCCCCCCACTTTACTACTCATTTCACGCTTACACTCTCCCTCTCTCTCTTTCCTCCTCCAAACCTTTCCCCTTCCCTCCCTCCCGTCCTTCACCCCTCCACCCCTTCACCACCCTCTTTCTCTCTATTCCCCCTACCTCATCCCTCTCCCCCCACCCACTTCCCTCTCACCCATTCCCCTCCTTTCTTCACTCCTTTGTCCTCTATCTCACCTCCTCATCACCCTCTTTCCTCCCCATACCTCATCCCTTCTCCTCCTCCCTCTCTCCTCCTCCCCACCCCCTCTCACACCCCCCTTCCCTCCCTCGCACTAAGCACAACGACGGTCACCTTACACCGCACCATCAGTCCGCCAATTAACGCATCCGTAGGGCGAATGTAATCCTTTTTGATGGACAATTATCCCAGTACGTCAGGTTGTGTTCGCCCATTCTCGCCGCCTCGCCCATATTGGACAATCTCGTCCTGCTCACGAAAGCAGACATGACGTGATAATTGAATATTGATTGTGTTGTGGTGTGCCCCTATTAGATTAGTGACTAGGGTGGGCTCCTACGGTCCCTCCCTCTCATCCTCCCTCCATCCATCCCACTCCATCCCTCTCACTCCCTCAGTCATCCTCCTCCTCCTCCTCCCACCTCTTCTTCTGCCATCCTCCTCCTCTCCTCTACCCTCTTTCTCCTCCATCAATATCAACGTTATTTTACCTTTTCTTCTTCTCAATCTAATCCTTTCCACCCCCATCATCACCCAATCTGTTATCTCCCCCTACAATACTCCCCAACCACCTTAGTATCATCCGCTGCTCTCCTCTCCCCTACTATCCTCCCTCCCAACCCCTCCCCGTCCCAACCCAACCCTTCACTCCCTCCCCATCTCCCCTCCCCACTCTCATATTACATAGTACGGCTTCGTTACCTCCACAACCTTACTTTTCTTTCTTCTCCCCAACACTCTATCCTATCACACCTCCCTACCACAACTCCCCACCACATCTCCCCACTACACCTCCCCACCACACCTCTCTCCCTTTACCCTCTCCTTCATGCCTCCTCTCCCTCCTCCTCCTACCTCCTCTCCCTCCCTCCCTCAACCCATAATTTCACCTCCCTCTCCTCCCTCTCCTCCCCTCAGCGTGGGTAACCAAGGTGACACTCTGGCTGAAAGGTACAGGTGAGACGAAAGTGTGACTTGATCTGTCTTACCTGGTCAGTACAGAGTATGAATACAAGTACATGTACAGGTAGAGGTATATAGGTACAGGTACAAATACAGGTATACATACAAGTACAGTTACAGATACAAGTACAGGTATAGATACATAAGTGCCGGTACAATTATTTTTTTATGGGTATTAGCTCACCCGGGCACAGGTCACTGACCCACATCTGGGCCCTGGGGGCGAAAATATGTAATAATAATAATAATAATAATAATAATAATAATAATAATAATAATAATAATAATAATAATAATAATAATAATAATCATAATCATAATAATAATAATAATAATAATAATAATAATAATAATAATAATAATAATAATTCAGATAAGTAAAATAAAATAAAAATAAAAAATAATAAAATAATAATGATAATAATAATAATAATAATTGCAATAATCATAATAAAGAACCATAAAGAAATAAAAAGAAAGATAAAGAGTGAGAAACAATATATGTATGTTGTGTTGTCAATAGTAAGAGAGACAATTGAGACCCTGCAACTGTGTGTAAATGAAGCAGAAAGACAGATTAGCAACCTGGGACTTGGTCACAATTTTCGTGGTGCCATATGGCAGCAGGGTCTACCATAGACAACACATTATGCTTCCAATATCTTCCCAGGCAGTAGTACCTCCCTGTTTGGTAGCTGCCTATCTACCTACTACCTACTTGTACATGTACAAGTACAGATACAGGTACAGGTACAAGTACAGGCACAGGTACAAGTACAGGCACAGGTACAAGTACAAGTCCAGGAATAAGACAAGTATAGTACAGGTAAGAATATTTCATAATTACTTATTTCAATAAATTTGTTTCATCAATCAATTATCAGGTTAACTATATTACAATCATTGCTTCCGAACATCACTTATCACAAGTAAATTGGTTCACAAATTATCAACACCAAACATTACTTATGACAAATTACACGGGAAATTATTCTGCAAATTACTATTATCCCAAATTATCAACTCCCAGTATCACTTATAACTAATTATTTGTTAATTATTTTGTAACTGATATCGTTTGTGACATGATAATTATGCAAACTTTTGTGTAAATTATTCTGAAAATTATCCTGAAATTAATCTCTCAAAATAATATCAGCAAATTATTCTGGTGGAAATTAACGCCTTCTAGAAATTCTTATGACAAATATGGAATTATTCTTTTAATCACGGAATTATTATAGCGTAAAATTATTTCATCATTATTTATCCCAATTATGTTGCAAATTATTTTGTAAATAATTATGCAAATTATGAAAATACGTATGCAAATAACCATACAAATTATTTCACACATTATCAAAGAAGATAATAGGCAAAATTATCATACAAATTACAGTATAATTTTTCACTTCCCAATATCACCTGCTCGAATTATCTCACAGATTATCGTCCTTCAACATCACTAATACCATAACTAATTATCATGAAGAAAAAAATATTGCCATATAATTAATACAAATTATCACTTCTAAAATTATAGGTATTTATAAGCGTGACTGAACCCGCCTCTCTCCCTGCTAATTGGATTTCACCGCCAAGTCAGGTGTGTGTGTGTGTGTGTGTGTGTGACACACAGGGTGGTGTAATGTGTCTAGTGTGTATAGAACCAAACACACAATGTGCTTGAACACTTCACTCAAATGTGAATAACAAAGTGTGCGGCCAGACATACTGCCTCACACTGCTGTACTCACACAGTTGTGAATAAGTTACCCTTCATGTATAGAACTAAACAAACAATTTATCTGTAATACTCTGTAACCCCCTGACCACGGGGGTTAGTTGTACTGACCCTTTGTGACCTCTAGTCTGTAATCCTTTTGCGCTACCGCTCACAGGATGAGTATGGGGTGCACAATAAACTAGCCGCTGTAAGTGGCCAAATAAAATATAATAGAAAAGGTGCGATAAACTTATCTTGCCTAAGACAACCACACTGACTGGGCAACCGCACCCAGTAAGGTCATCCTAATGCGGTCGAAAACATAAACACAGATCAAGGCAAAAACAAACTTTACAACCTCTTATGGTTACTGCATGGCATGTCAGGACCCTTCTGGATACTGGAACAAATGAGCGTCCTGAAAGAAGAACTGCCCTTGTGGCAAAATAGCTGGCTAGGTATAACATCGACATAGCAGCCATTAGCGAGTCCCGGCTCCCAGACGAGGGTCGACTCACAGAACGGGGAGCGGGAGTCTGGCTATACCTTCTGGAAGGGTAAGCCTGCTGTGGAGAGAAACCGCATTTATGGAGTTGGCTTTGCCATTCGCCAATCCATCCGACACAAGCTAACTGAATTCCTGTTTGGGATTAACGAGCGCCTCATGACGCCCCGAGTCCCACTGAATCACTCTCTTTTTCATCAGTGCATACGCCCCAACACTGGATGCAGAGGATGACATCAAGGAGGCCTTTTATGCCGACCTCGACAGAGAAGAAAAGGTGCTCTTTGGTGACTTCAATGCCAGAGTTGGCAGAGATGCTGACATTTAGTAAGGAATCATAGGGAAAAATGGACTCGGCAAGCATAACCACAACGGCCAACTCCTCCTCAGCAAGTGTGCTGCACACAACCTCACTATCACCAATACCTTTTTTAGGCAGGCCGAAAAGTTCAAGGGTTCGTGGCAACACCCACAATCCAAACACTGACTACATCAATGTCAGAGAAAGAGATCGCCTCGATGTCCTCATCACCCGTGCCATGCGTGGCTCAGACCACTGTGATACTGATCATCGTCTCGTCAGACTCAAACTCTCCCTACACGTCGACCCAAAACGGTGAAGGTAACAAGTCTACAGAAGAGGCTTTAACACCAAGCGACTGAAGGATCAAGTGGTAAAACATGCTTTCAGAGAGCAGCTCGATGATAAACATCCTAAATCCTAGTGCCGAATTTGGTATTCTCGACACTGTTATGATAAAAACCTGCAAGTAGACCCTCGGCCAGATCGAAAGAATACACCAGGACTGGTTTGATGAAAATGACCCGACAATCAACGTACTCGTCGATGATAGACGTGCTGCTTTAACTGACTGGCAGAACAACCAACAGTCTCTGACCAAAGCTGATACCTTCCTCAAGAAGAAAGCAATAACTCAGCGCGAACACACTGAGATAATACACAATATTTGATTATTTATATTATTAGATATTCATTAAGCAAAAGTGTTAGGAATTGTAATAAAAAAGAGACACACATACACACAAGGACCTGAACTCAGAGCCTGCAGCATCCGGTGGTCAGTTCCACAGTGTGGCCGTGACGCCTCAATGATATAAACTTTGTAAGGTGTTTATATATTACAGCTTAACTTCTGTTAATACACAATATTTGTTAATGTATAATAGGTATTTTTTACACCGAATAATTGACTCCCAGAGCGAAGCCGAGTGATAGTTTAGATATATTATGAGGGATCACGTGAAGATCAGCCCCACCTCAACCTTTTTCTTATCATTAATTTAACCACGAACTTTACCTGGGGAGGTTAGGTTAGGTTACGTACCATCGAGGCTACTATTATCTATGAACAACTATGTTGGACTGGCCACGTTACCCACATGGACGACAGTAGACTGCCAAAGCAGCTACCATACTTTACAGTCACCTATTGTAAAGAAGGCGGGCAACTTAAAAGGTATAAGGATAGTCTAAAACAAACCTGAAAAAGTGCCAAATTGACCCCCTCACCTGGGAGTCGATTACTTCACACCGTAACGCTTGGAAGATGTAAATATTTTCGAGTTAGCCCGACTGCATACCGAGGCACACAAGCGCCAATACCGGAAAGACACTGCTGCAGCCTCTCCCGCACTAGATGTAACCCTCCACATGTGCAACAATTGTGGACGACACTGCCGGTCCTGTATCGGCCTCTCTAGTCACCTCAGAGCTCACCAACGAAGGTGACATCCTTATAAACTCCTATCATTGTATCATAGCTGGATGATCGTCATACTCGATTCCGAGGAGCAGTAATAGTAATGGTCAGCATGCTCACCTCTCAAGTGAGTGAACCGAGGTTCGATCCCCGGGCAGGGTGAAAATATGGGAAAGTTTCTTTACGCCATTTGCCACCGTCTATCTAGGATTAATTGAGAACCTGGATGTTAATCGATTTGCGGATCGTGTTCCGGGGCAATGTTTAGCCAGTGCAGTTGGCGACTGGTCTGTTCTTCTCGGACTATGCCTTGACACTGGGAAATATAACTCGTTGACTTAGGACGTGGTTGTTGTGTTTCCAACAGCTTCTACACCTTAAACAAATTCACGCCAAGGTGGCCCTAGGGTCGACCATCTTGGAACACGAGGGGCAACAATTATTATTATTATTATTATTATTATTATTATTATTATTATTATTATTATTATTATTATTATTATTATTTGAATCTTTGTAGATTGTGTTGTATGTGTGCTGTGAAGTTAATGTTGAATTTGCACCTGTGCAATAACAGGTGTTGTATGTGTTTGTGGATGTAGTGATGTACGAGTGTTGTGTTAAGATTTATTTTACATATTTGTGCAGGCACTTTACGGACACGCACGGAACACTGCCTGTATGGTTGTAATATGTATTTGTAACGCTACCAGTCATCAGCACAAGAAAACACCCGAACACACTGTGAGATAATACACAATATTTGAGTATTTATGTTATTAGATATTTATTAAGCAAAAGTGTTAGGAATTGTAATAAAAAAGAGGCACACATACACACAAGGACCTGAACTCAGAGCCTGCAGCATCCGGTGGTCAGTTCCACAGTGTGGCCGTGACGCCTCAATGATATAAACTTTGTAAGGTGTTTATATATTACAGCTTAACTTCTGTTAATACACAATATTTGTTAATGTATAATAGGTATTTTTTACACCGAATAATTTACTCCCAGAGCGAAGCCGAGTGATAGTTTAGATATATTATGAGGGATCACGTGAAGATCAGCCCCACCTCAACCTTTTTCTTGTCATTAATTTAACCACGAACTTTACCTGGGAAGGTTAGGTTAGGTTAGGTTAGGAAAAATAAAGCGTGTGAAACCCCAAAGTTTACGGGTCAACACAATATACGTAAAATTTTAAATTCCGCTAAACCATTTATGGCCCAACTGCTCATGGCGTGGCCCCCTCCGCTTATCCGACGGTAACTCCCTAATTAAAAACGAAGAAGGCATCCGTCAGCGATGGAAAGAGCACTACCATTCCCTATTCAACCAAAACATCGATGTGGATGTCCTGACTACCCAGCAGGTCCCTCAGCATCCAGAGCTGATCCACCTGAGCTATCCTCCATCCTGTGATGAGGTAGCTACTGTCATCAAGCAGATAAAAATAACAAAGCCACAGGGCCTGATGGAATCCCAGCCGTCTCCACTCTCTGGAGAATATATGGGAGAAGGAAGAAATCCCCCAAGATCTTAAAGACGCCTCCATCGTCAATATTTATAAGAACAAGGGAGACCGGTCAGACTGTGGCAACTACAGCGAGATCTCGCTGCTCTCCGTAGCTGGCAAGATTATCGCCCGAGTCCTCCTAAACAGACTTCTTCCTGAGGCGAGAAAGTTCCTCCCAGAATCTCAGTGTGGGTTTAGACCATCACGTGGCACCACTAAGATGATCTTTGCTGCCTGCCAGATACAAGAAAAGTGCAGAGAACAGCGTCGTGTTCTGTACTGTACATGGCCTTCATCGATCTAACCAAGGCCTTCGACTCGGTCAACAGGGAAGCCCTCTGGCGGACCCTCAGCCGTTTTGGCTGTCCTCCAAAACTCATTACCATCATGAGGCAACTCCAGGATGTCATAAACGGCAGTGTCCTGCACAATGGCACCCAGTCTGAGTTCATTCTCCATCCAAACGGGGGTAAAACAAGGATGTGTACTGACACCATCTCTCTTTTCCAATTCTTGGCTGCCTTCCTTACTCGTGCCAGTGCCAATTTAGCGGGCGGGGTGGACATCGAGTACCGAATGAAGGGTCTTTTCAGCATAAGACGACTCCAGGCAAGAACAGAGGTGTCGACAGCTTCCAATACTAAACTTCAGGATACAGACGACCTCACCCTTGTTGCTCACACTGAACACGACCTACAGGAGATCCTGAACACCTACGCAGATGCGTATGCACACTTCGGCATTGAGGTGAACGTACGTAAGACGCAGATTCTCTTTCAACCTTCCCCTGGTTCAGCCACACCTCCACCATCCATCCAGCTTAACGGTACTACCGCCTCTAATGTTACCCACTTCAAGTATCTCGGCTCCCACCTGTCCACCACCGCTGACATCGATGAAGAGATTCAACATCGGATCAGATGTGCATCTCAAACCTTTGGCAGACTCCGTACCCGTGTCTTGAGCTGTAGGGAGCTGAAATTATCTACAAAGCTGCACGTATATCGGGCAGTGGTCCTCTCCACCCTGCTATATGGCAGCGAGACATGGGTCACATATAGGAGGCTTCTCAAGGCACTTGAAACTTTCACCACGCAATTTACATTGCAACCCCCGAGTTCGCTGGGAAGACAAGAGAACAAATGTCAGTATTCTCGTTGACACCAACTGTATGAGAATCGAGGTTACCATTATCCATGAACAACTACGTTGGACTGGCCAAGTTACCCACATGGACGACAGTAGACTGCCAAAGCAACTACTTTACAGTCACCGAACGAATGGTAAACCTAAAGCTGGCGGTCAACTGGAAAGGTATAAGGAAAGTCTTAAGACAAACCTGAAAAATTGTCATATCG
>NW_024738608.1:3477404-3517404 GCF_018991925.1 Homarus americanus
CCTCCTCACCTAGCCCCCTTCCCCACCTAACCCTCCCTCACTCTAGCCTTCTCACCCACCGCCATCCATCACAGCCCTACTCTGCCCTCCTCCCCAAACTCTTTTAACCAACCCTATGCTACCTTTGCCCCACCCCACCCCCTGCCCCACCCCACCCCGCCCCACCCCACATAGCCCCACCCCTGATGAGAGGATAAGAGGGCCATTCCCAGGAGACCGAGGGATCCAAATATTTTTCCTTCTCATTAACCTGTGATCACCTGGCGTAGATATCCACCCCTCCATCATCCTCCCTCCATCCTTCACCCTCCTTATTCCATCATCCTTCCTCCTTCCTTCTCTCTTCCTCCATCCTCTACACACTCTCTTCATCAAGTAATATAAACATAATTATTACAAGAAAAAAATAAATAAAATAATAGCGAAGAACAAAGAAAAAATTATAATATTACACAAAAAATTAAATAAAATCCAATAACTGTAGAAATACTGTAATATGATACAAAATACTTAAGAATTATCGATGAAAATACATAAAAGTACAAAAAATATATCCCAAAACCCCTTCCTTACCTAGCCCTTCCTTACCTAGCCCTTCCTTACCTAGCCTCCTTCCTCACCTAGCCCTTCCTCACCTAGCCCTTCCTCACCTAGCCCTTCTTACTAGCCCTTCTCACCTAGCCCTTCTCACTAGCCCCTTCCTTACTTCAGCCCCTTCCTTACCTAGCTCCTCACCTAGCCCTTTCCTTACCTAGCCCTTCTCTTACCTAGCCCTTCCTTACCTAGCCTCCTTACTCTAGCCCTTCTCACCTAGCCTTCTTACTAGCCCTTCCTTACCTAGCCCTTCCTTACCTAGCCCTTCCTTACCTAGCCCTTCCTTACCTAGCCCTTCCCTCACCTAGCCCTTCCCTACCTAGCCCCTTCCTACCTAGCCCTTCCCCACTAGCCCTTCCTCACCTAGAACTTCCTTTACCTAGCCCTTCCTCACCTAGCCCTTCCTACCTAGCCCTTCCCACTAGCCCTTCCTTACCTAGCCCTTTCCTTACCTAGCCCTTCCTTACCTAGCCCTTCCTCACCTAGCCCTTCCTCACCTAGCCCCTTCCTCACCTAGCCCTTCCTCACCTAGCCCTTCCATACCTAGCCCTTCCTACCTAGCCCTTCCTTACCTAGCCCTTCCTCCCTACCTAGCCCTTCCTCACCTAGCCCTTCCTTACCTAGCCTTTCCTTACCTAGCCCTTCCCTTACCTAGCCCTTCCTTACCTAGCCCTTCCTCACCTAGCCCTTCCTCACCTAGCCCTTCCTACCTAGCCCTTCCTTACCTAGCCCTTCCTACCTAGCCCTTCCTTACCTAGCCCTTCCTCACCTAGCCCTTCCTTACCTAGCCCTTCCTTATCTAACCTCTTCCTCACCTAGCCCTTCCTTACTCTGCCCTTCCTTACCTAGCCCTTCTTACCTAGCCTTCCCTTACCTAGCCCTTCCTCACCTAGCCCTTCCTTACCTAGCCCTTCCTTACCTAGCCTCCTTCCTTACCTAGCCCTTCCTTACCTAGCCCTTCCTCACCTAGCCCTTCCTCTACCTAGCCCTTCCTCACCTAGCCCTTCCTCACCTAGCCCTTCCTCATCCTAGCCCTTCCTACCTAGCCCTTCCTTACTCCAGCCCTTCCTTACCTAGCCCTCTCACCTAGCTCTTCCTTACCTAGCCCTTCCTCACCTAGCCCTTCCTCATCTAACCCTTCCTCACCTAACCTTCCTTATCCAGCTCCCTTCCTACTAGCCCTTCCTCACCTAGCCCTTCCCTACCTAGCCCTCTCACCTAGCCCTTCCTTACCTAGCCCTTCCTCACCTAGCCCTTCCTCACCTAGCCCTTCCTCACCAGCCCTTCCTACCTAGCCCTTCCTTACCTAGCCCTTCCTCACCTAGCTCTTCCTCCTTACCTAGCCCTTCCTCACCTAGCCCTTCCTCATCTAACCCTTCCCACCTAACCCTTCCTTACTCTAGCCCCTTCCACTCAGCCCTTCCTCACCTAGCCCTTCCTTACCTAGCCCTTCCTCACCCAGCCTTCCTTACCTAGCCCTCACCTAGCCCCTTCCTCACCTAGCCCTTCCACACCTAGCCCTTTCCTTACCTAGCTAGTTGAACACGACAGGATAACACCGTAGAGTTTATACTGTATCTTATAAAACACACACACACACACACACACACACACATACACACACACACAACACACACATACAACACACACACACACACACACACACACACACACACACACACACATACACACACACACATATTGAAGGTATCTGTCGAGAAGAAAATAGAATATATATATTTTTTTAAGAATTTATCTTGGTGTGAGACACAAACACCAATATGATGTTTGTTTGTTTGTTTTGTGTTTGTTTGTGTGTTTGTTTGTGTGTTTGTTTGTTTGTTTGTGTGTTTGTTGTTTGTGTGTTTGTTTGTTTGTTATATTTTGTTTGTTTGTTTGTTTGTTTGTTATATATTTGTTTGTGTTTGTTGGTGTTTTTAAGGTGTAATTTTGCCTAGTTTTTGCCATCGTTGTTTTGATTTGTTTGTTTTAATTGTTTGTTTATTTATTTCTTGTTATTTTTCTTTTTATTTGTTTTTGTTGTTATGATTTCATACCTTTATTTTTTTGTTAACTACCACCACAACAGGTCCGTTAATCACCACCACAACAGGTCCGTTAACTACCACCACAACAGGTCCGTTAACTACCACCACAACAGGTCCGTTAACTACCACCACAAGTCCGTTAACTTCCACCATTAACTACCACCATAACAGGTCCGGTAACTACCACCACAACAGGTCCATTAACTACCCTTAACTCTAACAAGGTAACGAGGGAGGTTGAGGGCAATAGGGGCATTACGACCGCCGGTGCCATTAGTGCGTGTGGCTTAAGCCCTTGTTACATTAATATTGTGCCGGCAGTGTGACCAGATGGTGTCCTCCCCCACCTCCCCTCCCCCTCCCCTCCCCCTTACCCATTACCTCTACTGCGTACTGCATCTCCCCTTCTCTCCTGCTACTCCCCCTCCTGTATCACCCTCCTCTTCTCCTCTTCCTCCAATCCTCCTTCCTCCCTCCTCCTGACTTCCCTCTTCCAATCCAGCCTCCCTACCCTACCCCCTCCTCCAATCTTGCCTACCTGTCCTCTCCTCCCCCGCCCCGCCGGACCAACTGGCGGCTCCCCTGCACCACCTGGTACCATCTGTCCCCCCTATTGGTGCACCGTCTGTCTCCGATACTGAATATTATTGTTCCGCTGTGCACGGCCGCCGCCATTTTGAATCTCCAGTGATTTCGCTTTTAAACTTATACAGTATTTTGTCGTGTGTGTGTTTGTGTGTGTGTGTGTGTGTGTGTGTGTGTGTGTGTGTGTGTGTGTGTGTGTGTATGTGTGTGTGTGTTGATAAATATATATACATATATATATATATATATATATATATATATATATATATATATATATATATATATATATATATACACACACTGTGTGCCCTCACAAGTGAACACCACGAGAAACAAACAGACAGAAACAACTGAAGCTGACCATGAAAATCTGGAAATCTCGACAATGTATACAACAACAGCTGACGCGGGAGTGGTGGCAGCCCTGGCACCTTTGTTCTAGTATTGCCTTTCTATCTACCATATTTACCTTAACCTTCCCTTCCTACACAAAATATATTGACCCTTCATTATATTTTACCCCAAACTATAAATTATTAGAATCATTGAACATTATAAGAGGGAGAGAGATTACCGTGAAAAGACGAATGTAAATAAAGGAATTTGCTTTAGGCCGGCGTCCCCTCCCTGGTGTTTGGGTCGGTTACACCCCGGAGCGCGGCCAACTTCTCTACTCTGTTTACATATATTTATTTACAACCACAATCTCTGGCCGATTATAGCTGCCTCCCCTTCCAAAAACCGGTTATTGTTTTTTATATAAGTCCCTAAATAACCCGTATATCGTGGCAGATATATCCGTAGTGTTTTTATGTGTTTTAGATATTACTGAAGCGTGTCTCGTTTTCCTGATTAAGTTAAGTCACGAGACTGAATAAGGAAGAAGAACTATAAATAAAAAGAATATCGAAGATAAATTAATTAACAGCAAACAAAAGCAGTGGATAAAAAAAATTAATAAATAACAATAATTAACTGAAGCCAGGAATAAAAAGTAGCGGTAATGAAGAGGAATAATGAAGTCGACAAAATAAATACTGTAAGATAAGAGAGAAAAAGAAGAATGGAAGACAGACGAAGTTATAAGACTTAAAAAAAAAAACCCATCCCCCTTCCTCTTCACCATTCCCCTCTTTCAATTCCCCTCATCCCATCTCTTCTCCCTCTCCCCTCACCCCTCCTGCCTCTTTCTCCCTCTCCCTCACTTCCTTCCCACCTCTTTCTCCCCTCTCCTCTCCCCTATCCTCCTCACCTCTTTCTCCCCTATCCTCTCCATACGTACCTCTTTCTCACTTATTCTCACTTCTTTCTCCCCACTCCTCTCCTACCCTCCCCATACCCACCACTCTCTCCCCGAACCTTTCCCCACCTCATTATACCTTCGCCCCATCTCTTTTCCCCACCTCTTTCTCCCTATCCTCTCCCCGCCTCCCACATCTTTCTCCCCTCCCCTCCCCTACCCCTCTCCATACCTACTCCTCTCTCCCCTCTTCTCTCCCCACCTTTATCTTCTCCTCCTCCCCTTCTCCCCTCTGCCTCTGCAACGCCTTCGGGGGAAAAAATAGCCACAGCCCCAAAAAAGAAGGAAGGCAGGAAGAAAGGCCGGACGCTGATAAAGAGAGGAAGAGAGGAGATGAAAGAATAGGAGAAACATTCACAGGTGGATGGAGACAGAGGGAAGGGAGGTGGGAAGAGAGAGAGTGAGAAATAACACCATCACGAAGGGAGAGTGAGGGAAAAATAATACAAAAAGGAAATGGAAAGGAGGAATAAAGGGAAGAGAGAGAGAGAGAGAGAGAGAGGAATAAAATAAGCCTCATGTATATAGTAACTCACCCTTCCATCCAACCCTTTCTGTGATGACACGCCGAGGTGGAAAGGGGGGGGAGGGAAGAGGGAAGGGGGAAGAGAGAGGGTTGGGGGAAGGAGTGGAGGGGGAGGGAGAGGGGAGATAAAGGAAAAATCGAAGAGGTGATGGAAAGGGAGGTATGGAAGAAAGGAAGGGAAAGAAGGAAGGAAAGGAAGAAAGAGGGAAGAGGATGGAGAGAGGGTAACGGGAAAGAAGGAAGAGATGGAGAGAGAGAGTGAAAGGAGAGAAGGAAGGAAGAGTGGCATAGGGAGAGGTTAGGGAGGGGGGGTAAAAGGAGAGGAAGGAGAAAGGAAAGGGAGAGGGATGGGGAGTGGGAAGAAAGAAGAGGAGAGTATGGAATGGAGGGTGGGGATAGGAGGGAGGGAGGGAAAAGGGAGGAGGAAGGGAGGAGGGAAGGGAGGGAGGGGCAGGAGGGACGCTTCTACAGACAAGAATTAATCACCCTGACCTTACCAGACGGCCTCCCTCCTCCATCTCCCTGTCACTCTCCTCCCTCCCTCCATATTCCTCCCATCTCCCTGTCACTTTCCCTCCCTCCTTCCCTCCCATGCCCCTCTCTCTTATTTTTCCCATTCCATATCTCCCTTCTCTCTCTCTCTCTCTCTCTCTCTCTCTCTCTCTCTCTCTCCTTGTGTTTCTTTTCCTTTTCCCCATTTATCCCACCTATTTTCTTTCCCTTTCTCTCTTATTTATCCTTTTCCCCTCTCCCCTTCTTCCTCTGTCGCCTTATCTCCCTCTCCTCCTCCCCACCCTCTCCTCACTCCCCCCCACCCCCACCTCCTCCTCCCCACCCCTCCCCCACCCTCACCCCCCCCCTCCCTTCACACAGGTAGGTTAGCCGCCCATCAACACTCTGGCAGGTAATGGAATAATGGGCTTCTACACCTCTTTTAAACACCTCGTGTGTGTGTGTGTGTGTGTGTGTGTGTGTGTGTGTGTGTGTGTGTGTCTGTGTGTGTGTGTGTGTGTCTGTGTGTGTGTGTGTGTGTGTGTGTGTGTGTGTGTGTGTTTCCAGGTCTATCTATCTAGCTATTTACAGTATACATACATACATACATACATACATACATACATACATACATACATTCATACATATAAACATACATACATACATACATACATACATACATACATACATACATACATTCATACATATAAACATACATACATACATACATACATACATACATACATACATACATACATACATACATACATACATACATACAAACAAACAGACTTATGTTCTTGTTTGTTTTAGTGTGTTACGTAACAAACACACAAGGGAGGGTTTCTGCACCACTGACCACTGTTAAAGCCCTACACACTTCCTCTTTGTTCTAATTGGACAGTTCCCTCAGCGTGGAAATAGGTAAAATGATATACCTTTTTGTTATAGAAAAAAATAACTTACAAATGGCGGGAATATTTGTGCGAGATGAATTCAATATCAATGTAAACAAACTATTTGGCCAATGAGCGTTCATGTTGGGTTGATTTCCCATGACGTCATGTGAAACTAACCAATCAGGTTTGTTATTCTCTTATTGGGTGTGGATTTTCGTCCTTCAGGTGTTGATAAGAATCGAAAATGGTATATCTTCTATTTGTACTTTATTGATTATTTATTTATTTAGTTAGTTAGTTAGTTATTAGTTATTTAATTCTTCATTATTACATCTAATGACAAGAAAGTGCCAAAAACTATTAATTTAAAATTACTTTTTCATTTGGCGTCAGAGTCTTTCACTATGACGTCATGCAACTTCAGCCAATCAAGAATTCCCATGTGGTGACGTTTTGAACATCATCCAATTAAATCGCTTTTATTCGCGTGACGTCAATACATTAACCCAACCAAATCGCTTCACTGATATGACGTCTTTAAATCAACCAATCAGAGACGAGCAGAGACGCAGAGACAGTGAAGCTCGCCTGGAGAGAGAGAGAGAGAGAGAGGAGAGGAGAAGGTCGTCTTTTATGGTGACGTAATTAGATTTTCCACAGTGGGGGAAATGATCGTAGTTCGTCAGCGTCATTTTGGAGGCGAGTGATTATAGTCCCAAGGAGGAGGAGGGAGAAGAACGGGAGAGCAGGAGGAGGGGTAGGGGAGGGTAGGGGCAGGACAAGAGGGAGGGGTAGGGGCAGGAGGAGGTAGGAGAAGTGAGGAACAATCAACTCAAGACGTCAACGATCACAGTCTCTCTCTCTCTCTCTCTCTCTCTCTCTAGAAGCCCTTGACAAAAAGTTACTCCCATTTTAAGTCACCGTCCGACACCTCACCAGCTTATTATGTTTGTAAACAATAGAGTTTCAACTTTTTACCACCAGAGGCGCTGATGCCAACCACCACAACCACAGGTGTTCGCTAATTAGCTGAGTGAACATACTATTGTTATTACTATTATTATTATTATTATTATTTTATTAATCCCATTATTATTTAGTCTTATAGATACTATCAACACAACTATTATTATTATTACTTTATTATGACGAGTTATTTCGTATCTCTCTTATTGCATATTTGGCATAATAATAATGGTTGCCCCTCGTGTAACGAGGATGGCCGGCCCAAGGGCCACCTATGCGTGAATTTGTTTAAGGTGTAGAAGCTGTCGCCAACACAACAACCACACCCTAAGTTACGAGCTGCATGACTCAGTGTCAAGGAATAGTCCGAGAAGACCGGACAACTCGCCAACTGCACTGGCTAACCATTACCCCGGAATACGATCCGCAAATCGATTAACATCCAGGTTCCCAATTACTGCTGGGTAGACAGAGGCAAATGGCGTAAAGAAACTTGCCCATAGTCTCACCCTGCCCGGTGATCGAACCCGGGTCCAATAGCTTGCGAGGCGAGCATGCTGACTTACACCATAACACACACACACACACACACACACACACAAATACGTACATACGTATACATACATACATATCTGTACATACATACATACATATCTGTACATACATACATACATACATACATACATACATACATCTAGAAGGCGGTGGAGAGAAAGGAGGGAGGGACGGGATTGTGGGGAGGGAAGCAGCAACAGGGAGGACCCCAGGGGACCTCCACACACACCTGGAGAGAGAGGGAGGGAGGGAGGGAGGGAGGGAGGGAGGCTTTAAGACACCTGTGACACCTCCAGCGATTCGTCTCCCCAGAACATAATCTACCCTCCTCCTCCTCCTCTTTCCTCCCCTTCCCTCCTCCTCCTCCTCCTCCTCTTCTTCCGAGGGAGAGTCAGGAAACGTGTGGGAGAGAGATGGAGTGTGAGGGAGAGTGAGGGGGTGAATGTCCGCTGGGAGAGAGGCGATAGGGAGGAAAGGGGGGATGGAAGGAGGGAAGGAGTGAGAGAGTCATGGAAGGATGGAGGGGCGGGATGTGGGAAGGAGACAGTGCCCTCCGCCTTGCAACGAAGGAAGAGGGAGGAAGGGAGGGAGGGAAGGAGTGAGGGAAGGGGGGAGAGAGGGACATTACCCTTCGCCTTACGAAACGAAGGAATGAAGGAAGAGGGAGGATGGGAGGGGGGGGGGCAGACAGCGCCCTCCGCCTGGTAGATCCCAGGGATTGTGTTGGTAAATAAGGTATCGGAGTGTGGCCGCCTGATCACCGGGCCAGACCTCATTATTTACACACACCTGGCCACCACCGCCTAAGGGGCCACCCCCACCCGGATGTCCACCACCACCCAGGGGGCCACCCACACCCGGATGGTTACCACCACCACCCAGGGGACCACCCACACCCGGATGTCCACCACCACCCAGGGGGCCACCCACATCTTGACAACTAACTTAACATGACTCTCTCTCTCTCTCTCTCTCTCTCCTAGCATTTCTTCTCTTACGTGTTGTCACTTTCTACTGATCTACGTAACATAAATATGAACACATAAACATAATAACATAGGAATGGAGGAAACTGCAGCGGGCCATACTGGGCAGTCTCATTTACACCCAACCCCTATCGCTCATATATCCATCCAACCTATGTTTGAAGCTATGAGAGAGAGAGAGAGAGAGAGAGAGAGAGAGAGAGATAACTGCTACACAAAATATTATGTTAAGTTAGGTTAATCTTATTGTGAAATAAAGTGGAGTTAATCTTCAGGTGATCAAAACAGTTTTACCTCCAGTAATATAATTTATATAAGAAACAACTTATTAAAACTATAAGAATAAGATAACAATGATAAGTTATCTTATAATATATTGAGTATAGTAATTGGTTATCAAGTCTCATTACACAGACCAGCGAGAGTGTAACACCAGTTCCTTAACATAAATAACGAGTCTTTTTAAGATTAGTATTAGTTTCATATATATTCACGTGTTCCAATAACCAACAAGTCTCTTATTTCTTCCTTATAGACAAACAGCTTTAAAAACACCAAGTAAATAAATGAATAATATAAACTACCAATTCCTTTATCTCCAACTAAAGCCTAACGTAACGTAACCTAACCTAACCATTGCCCCGGAACATGATCCACAAATCGATTAACATCCAGGTCCCCAATTACTGCTGGGTAGACGGAGGCAAATGGCGTAAAGGAACTTGCCCATAGTTTCACCCTGCCTTGGGATCGAACCCGGGTCCACTCGCTTGAGAGGCGAGCATTCTGACCTACACCATGAAACACACACACACACACATACACACACACACACACACACACACACACACACACACACACACACAATATGAATAAACAAAAAGCACATACAAACACACATAAAATATATATGTATAATGTGAAAGAGTTGTTTGGCGTTTCTTTACATAATACTCCAAGACTGTTTTATGGTGTAATTTAAATACTAATAGAAATATGCAAATAAGCCCTGAGACGGAGACTGTATCATCTACCTGTGGGGACAGACAGACATACATACATACATACAGTTACATACATACATACATACCTGTACATACATACATATATACAAACTATGGATTTTATCTGAGATTTGAAGAGAGAGAGAGAGAGAGAGAGAGAGAGAGAGAGAGAGAGAGAGATTTCCCAATAACACGAAACTCAACTATCAGATTAACGGACCAACAAGATAATTTTCATATCAATTATACAAAAATATAAAACTCTATCCATAATAATTTACGTACAGATAATAATTTCAGATAATTTATACAATACGTAATTCATAATAATTTGTATGAACTAATTGAAAAATAATTTAACATGTAGAAACAAGTAGGGAAGAGGTGGGGAGGAGAAGAGGAGGAGGTGGGGAGGAGAAGAGGAGGAGGTGGGAAGGAGAAGAGGAGGGGAGGTGGGGAGGAGAAGAGGAGGAGGTGGGGAGGAGAAGAGGAGGAGGTGGGAGGAGAAGAGGAGGGAGGTGGGGAAGGAGAAGAGGAGGAGGTGGAAGGAGGAAGAGGAGGAGGTGGGGAGGAGAAGAGGAGGAGGTGGGGAGGAGAAGAGGAGGAGGTGGGGAGGAGAAGAGGAGGGAGGTGGGAGAAGAGGGGAGGAGGTGGGGAGGAGAAGAGGAGGAGGTGGGGAGGAGAAGAGGAGGAGGTGGGGAGGAGAAGAGGAGGAGGTGGGGAGGAGAAGAGGATGAGGTGGGGAGGAGAAGCTTTTTTTTTATTGGGCACCCGCCACATCCTTGTGTAAGGTGAAGTGCAGAAGCGTTTACAGCCCCCAACAGGGAAGCATGCTAAGTTCATGCTTGCCTTATGTCTCATGTGTTAAGGGCGTAGAAGCCTGAAGAGTCGAAGGCACAGAAGCCTGAAGAGTCAATGGTTTATGTCTAAGCAAGTTATTGGAAGCTCCAACAACTTTTCCCTGAATGCGAATTCGCAACTTCAGATTTACAGCAGGTACCTACTTTGCTGCTAGGTGAACAGGGACCAAGGGGACTAGGAAGAGTATTCAAACAACTTCCGCCGGCCCGGGAATCGAACCCGTGACATAGCGGAGGGAGGTGGGGAGGAGAAGAAGAGGAGGTGGGGAGGAGAAGTGAAGGGGAGGAGGAGGTGGGGAGGAGAAGAGGAGGTGGGGGAGGAGAAGAAGGGGAGGAGGAGGTGGGAGGAGGAAGAGGAGGAGGTGGGGAGGATAAGAGGGGGAGGTGGGGGAGGATAAGAGGGGGAGGTGGGGGAGGAGAAGAAAGGAGGGGGAGGAGGAGAGGAAGAGGAGGAGGTGGGGAGGATAAGAGGAGGAGGTGGAGAGGAGAAGAGGAAGAGGTGGGGAGAAGAGGAGGAGGTGGGGAGGATAGAAGGAGGAAGATAGGAGGAGAGAGGAGGTGGGGAGGATAGAAGGAGGAAGATAGGAGGAGAGAGGAGGTGGAGAGGAAGATAGGAAGTGAGGGAAGGTGGTGGTTGGGGAGGAGGTAAAGGGAAGTTATTGGGGTATTCACTGTTGCTCCCTTTATTCCTCCCCTTTCTCTCACCTCTTCTTACTCCCCCCTCCCCTCTCTTCCTTCTCCCTCCCGTTATCACCAATTTCCTTCCATTCTCCTCTCTCCTCCTCTTTCCCTCCTCTCTATATTTACACTACCCCCTCCACTTCCTCCCTCTTCCCTCCCCACCCACCTCTCTTTAACCTCCCTCCCATCCTCCTCCCTTCTCTGTAATCCTCCTCTCTCTCTCTCTCTCTCTCTCTCTCTCTCTCCGTCTCTATATCATCCTCCCCCTCCCCCCCCTCAAGGTGCAACCATCAATTTTAAGAGACAGACCAAGCAAGACCAATTACTGGCTAGGTGACGTGTACACAGGTGTGTCTACTGTACACACACACACACACACACACTACTACTACTACTTTGCTGTCACTCGGAATCGAGTATGACGATCATCCAGCTATGATACAATGATATGAGTTATTAAGCATGTCACCAAGGTTGGTGAGTTTTTAGGTGACTAAAGAGGCCAATACGGGACCGGCAGAGTCGTTCACATGAGTTGTACATGTGGAGAGCTGCATCAAGTGCGGGAAGGGCGGCGGCAGCATCTTTCCGGCGTACGGCGCTTGTCTGCCGCGGTTTGCAGTCGGACTAACTCGACTGCAAGAGTCGATGTGGAGTAATCGACTCCCAGGTGAAGGGGTCAATTTGGCACTTTTTCAGGTTCGTCTTAAGACTATCCTTATACCTTTTAAATTGCCCACCGGCAGTCTACTGTCGTCCATGCGGGTAACATGGCCAGTCCAGCGTAGTTGTTCAGGGATAATGGTAGTCTCGATGCTCCTACAGTTGGTGTCAGCAAGAATACTGGCATCTGTTCTCTTGTCTTCCCAATAAACTCAGAGGATGGATCGTAGACTACGTTGGTGAAAGTTTTCAAGTGCCTTGAGGTGCCTCTTGTATGTGACCCATGTCTCACTGCCATATAGCAGGGTGGGTAGGACCACTGGTCGATATACGTGCAGCTTTATAAATAATTTCAGCTCCCCACAGCTGAAGACACGGTTTTGAATCTGCCAAAGGTTTGAGATGCACATCTGATACGATGTTGAATCTCTTCATCGATATCCGCGGTGGTGGACAGGTGGGAGCCGAGATACCGAAAGTGGGTAACATTAGAGACAGTAGTACCGTTAAGCTGGATGGATGGTGGAGGTGTGGCTGAACCAGGGGAAGGTTGAAAGAGAATCTGCGTCTTACGTACGTTCACCTCAATGCCGAAGTGTGCATACGCATCTGCGTAGGTGTTCAGAATCTCCTGTAGGTCGTGTTCAGTGTGAGCAACAAGGGTGATGTCGTCTGCATCCTGAAGTTTAGTATTGGAAGCTGTCGACACCTCTGTTCTTGCCTGGAGTCGTCTTATGCTGAAAAGACCCTTCATCCGGTACTCGATGTCCACCCCGCCCGCTAAATTGGCGCTGGCATGAGTAAGGAAGGCAGCCAAGAAAATGGAAAAGAGAGTTGGTGTCAGTACACACCCTTGTTTAACCCCCGTTTGGATGGAGAAGAACTCAGACTGGGTGCCGTTGTGCAGGACACTGCCGTTTATGCCATCGTGGAGTTGCCTCACAATGGTAATGAATTTTGGTGGGCAGCCAAAACGGCTGAGGGTCCACCAGAGGGCTTCCCTGTTGACCGGGTCGAAGGCCTTGGTTAGGTCGATGAAAGCCATGTACAGGTCACGACGCTGTTCTCTGCATTTTTCCTGTATCTGACGGGCAGCAAAGTTCATGTCAGTGGTGCCACGTGGTCTGAAGCCACATTGAGATTCTGGGAGGAAGTTTTCCGCCTGAGGAAGAAGTCTGTTTAGGAGGACTCGGGCGATAATCTTGCCAGCTACGGAGAGCAGCGAGATCCCGCGGTAGTTGCCACAGTCCGACCAGTCTCCCTTGTTCTTATAAATATTGACGATGGAGGCGTCTTTAAGATCTTGGGGGATTTCTTCCTTCTCCCATATATTCTCCAAGAGAGAGTGGAGACGGCTGGTAAGCAGAGGTCCTCCTGCTTTATACACCTCGGCTGGGATTCCATCAGGCCCTGAGGCTTTGTTATTTTTTTATCTGATTGATGGCAGTAGCTTCCTCATCCAGGGGTGGAGGATAGCTGAGGTGGGTCAGCTCTGGATGTTGAGGGACCTGCTGGGTAGTCAGGACATCCACATCGGTGTTTCTGTTGAGCAACACACACACACACACACACACACACACACACACACACACACACACACACACACACACACACACACACACACCGGCATAAAACACAGAGGGTAATATGCCCTCCCCTTCCCTCTCTCCTCCCACTCACCCTTCAATTAACCTCTTCCCTTCACCCCTTGACAAGAATCTTACCTTCAAATAGGCTACTACCCTGACTGTCACCCCCTACCCCTCCCTTTACCCTGCCCATCACCCCTCCCCCCTCCCATCACCCCTTACCCCCTCACAAGGAACTGATCATCATTCGAGGAGTCGGCTGGAGACGCCATTTGAATGGATTCTGTTGAGGAGGGAGAATCACATGCCAGAGGAGGTATTGAATGGAGGATTGATTTCCTCCTGCGGATTGACTCCCGAGGAAGGCTAGGGGTGAGCTGGGGAGGGTCGGGAACAAACACCACCATTACAACACACACACCCTAAATTTCAATAAGATCTCCAACATGTGGCCACCCAGTCCCCACATATAGACCCCTTGGGTCATGCCACTCTCCTCTCCCTCCACTCACCCTTCCCTCTCCCTCATCCTCCCACCATCCCTCTCACCCTTCCCTCTCATCCCTCCACTCACCCTTCCCCTCTCCCTCATCCCTCACCCTTCCTCTCCCTCATCCCTCTCCCCTCCCTCTCCTCAATCCTCTCTTCCCTCTCCCTCATCCCTCCACTCACCCTTCCCTCTCCTCATCCCTCCTCCCCTTCCCCTCTCCCTCATCCCTCCTCACCTTCCCTCTCCCTCATCCCTCCACTCCACCCTTCCCCTCTCCCCTCATCCCTCCACTCACCCTTCCCCTCTCCCTCATCCCTCCACTCACCCTTCCCCTCTCCTCATCCAACCACTCATTCCTCCCTTTTCTCTCTCTCTTCTCCCTCCAAATCTCTCTCCCCCTCACTCTCCCCACCACCGGATATTACACTCTCAAAGGGATAAATTTTCACGTATTCATAAGTAAGATCTTCTTCTTCTTCTTCTTCTTCTTCTTCTTCTTCCATTCTCCGAAAAAATTAACTAACAAAGATTTAGCTACCATCATTACCTGGGTGAATAATGACGTCACACGGGGTCCGACTTTACCTGGGTGAATAATGACGTCACACTGTGTCCGACTTTACCTGGGTGAGTAATGACGTCACACGGGGTATTGGTTCTACTAAGGCGCGCTAGATGGAGGCTCTTACATGGTCTGTTGTTTTTAACGACAGTATCGAGGGTATAGTACAGTTTAAGTTTTACGTCCGTTTTAAGTGATATTAATGACGTATTTTCAAGGTACAAGGTAAAGAAAATGTGAAATAGGCAACTCACTCTTAGATAATTCAGTTGGTACATACATACACACACATATACATACAACAATAACAATAACAATAATAATATTAATAATAATAATAATAATAATAATAATAATAATAATAATGGTTGCCCCTCATGTAACGAGGATGGCCGACCCAAGGGCCACCTAGGCGTGAATTTGTTTAAGGTGTAAAAGTTGTCATCAACACAACAACCACACCCTAAGTTAACGAGCTGCATGACCCAGTGTCAAGGAATAGTCCGAGAAGACCGGACAGCTCGCCAACTGCACTGGCTAACCATTACCCCGGAACACGATCCGCAAATCTATTAACATCCAGGTCCCCAATTACTGCTGGGTAGACAGAGGCAAATGGCGTAAACAAACTTGCCCATAGTTTCACCCTGCCCGGGGATCGACCCTGGGTCCACTCACTTGCAAGGCGAGCATGCTGACCAATACACCACAGGTCGCCACATACATAAACACATACATACACATGTACACATATAATATAAGGACAGACAGACGTACATGTGGCATAGATCTCAAATACACATATTCTTGTATACAGCCAATACATGCACATACATAGAAACTTACCACTAACTCGAGTACACACACACACACACACACACACACACACACAGTAGGCAAGGCAACACAATGTAAGGACCTCAGTCAATCGTATCGACGTTCACAAGAAGTTTTTAATTTTGAAACTTGTGAGAAAACCAAAGTGAACACATCGACCTAGTGTGTGTGTTCCACGTCTTCCTCACTGTCTACACACACACACACACACACACACACACACTATAGATGCTCCGGGCCGACCCGCCGATCCGGCCACAAGACCTTCTCACACTCCCTAATTATGCATAGCCGCCCACGCTGATCAATACCCTGCTACCCACCACCACCCATGGTATGCCGCCCAACACCACCCACTCAAAGTATGCCGACCACTACTCACGGTACTCCACCCACCCATTCATCACCATACCCACAATTACACACACACACACACACACACTACCTCACCATTCCCACCTTCCCCTTCACTCTCCTTATCAGCCCTCACACCCTCCTCATCACATATCACCCCCTTCATCACCATTCACCCCACATCATCACCATTCACCATCCCCACCTCCTCACTCCCTCATTACCCCTCGTCCTTCATCATCACCCCACATTCCCCCTCACCATCCCCACCTTCACCCCACACACAGTGCTTGGACCTGTCCCTAAATGGTTCTATCTTCACACAGTCGAGGACGTAGTGTTCGAGTGTGTGGCCATATGTCTGGCCACACACTTTACATTTAGTCTTGTTCACATCTGCTTGAGGAACATAATGCCAAAGGTACTTATATCCTAACCTTAGTCTTGCGGTTACAACATCTTGTAATCTAGTGATCTTGTTACTTGCTCCATATACATGTTTCACTTGATACATCTCATCATGGTAAACAATGGATCGACTAGTGCTTGTTTGCACTTGTCTACTTGTGTCAAGTTCATCAATAAGTTCTTTCCTAATTACAGTTTGAAGGGTTCCTTTTAACAGACCCAGATTGTATTCAACAGTATGTTTGTTAGACGCGAGTTTGGCGAGGGCATCAACTCTGTCATGTTTTATGAGGCCTATGTGAGAGGGGATCCACAACAGTTTGACCTTGACACCCCGGTCAACAAGGTACGCATATTTGTGTCTGGCTTCAGAGGCAAGAGCGTGACAACCTGAGTCGAGGGTGCCAAGGGCAAGTAGTGAGGATAGAGAGTCAGTGATGATGAGACTGTCAGTAACAGTGGTTTCAATAAATTTAACAGCTGTGAGTATGGCAACTACTTCAGTTTGTAGAGTGGATGCCCAGTTGTTAATTCTAACTCCTTTCTCAATTGTTAGGTTGAGTCACAACGATAGCACTTCCAGCCCTCCCACAGGCGGTGTTAAGAGATCCATCAGTGTAGATGGTCTGTGTGATATGATCATTACATCACTCCTCACACCTCACTCCTCATCACCCCTCACACCTCCCTCCTCATCACCCCTCTCATTACCGTTCACACTTCTCTCCTAATCACCCTTCACACCTCAGTCATCATCACCCCTCACCCCTCCCTCTTCATCACCCCTCACACCGCACTCATCATCACCTCACACTCTACCACTGCCACCTCACAGCCCCCTCCCCATCACCCCTCACACTCACCCATCATCACCCCCACACCTCCCTCCTAATCACCCCTCAAACCTCCCTCCTCATCACCCCTCACACCTCACTCTAACATCATCCCTCACACCTCACTCATCACCCCCACACCTCCCCCATCACCCTCACACCTCCCTCATCACCCTCACACCTCCCCCATCACCCTCACACCTCCCCCCATCACCCTCACACCTCACTCATCATCCCTCACACCTCCCCATCACCCCCTCACACCCCACTTCCATCATCATCCCTCACACCTCACTCCATCATCACTCCCCCACACCTCATCACCCCCACACCTCCCCCATCACCCCTCACACCTCCCCCCATCACCCCACACCTCCCCATCACCCCTCACACTCCCCATCACCCCCTCAGCACCTCCCCATCACCTCACACCTCCCCCACCCTCACACCTCCCCTCATCAATTCCCTCACACCCCACCCATCACCCTCACACCTCACTCATCACCCCTCACACCTCACCATCACCCTCACACCTCCCCCATCACCCCCACACCCCACCCATCACCCCCTCACACTCCCTCATCACCCCCACCTCATCACCCCCTCACACCTCCCCCATCACCCCCTCACACCTCCCCCCCCACCCCCTCACACCTCCCCATCACCCCCTCACACCTCACTCCATCACCCTCACACCCCACCTACCATCTCCCTCACACCCCACCATCACCCTCACACCTCCCCATCACCTCATGACCTCCCTCATCACCCCTCACACCTCACTCCATCACCCCTCACACCTCCCCCCATCACCCCACACCTCACCATCACCCCTCACACCTCTACTCACCCCTCACACCTCCCCATCACCCCTCACACCTCCCCATCACCCTCACACCTCCCTCCCCATCACCCCTCACACCTCCCCACCCCTCACACCTCCCTCATCACCCCTCACACCTCCCTCATCACCCCTCACACCTCCCTCATCACCCCTCATTACCACCAGCTCAAACAAGATACTCATTTTTTTTTTTTAAGCATGGAGGGAAAAACTGCATAAAGGACTAGGGAATATTTCCAGGTTGTGGGGGGAACTTTTGGGCTTCAGTCTGTGGAACAAAGTTTGTCAGGGAATATTTTGGGTTAAATTAAGTGAGTTTATTCCCACACGCGCCTCACCATCACTGTTCCTCCAGATAAGGTCTTTTTTAACCCCTACAGACCGACTACATTGCCACCACATTCTCAAAGGATCGTTGCAATATATTCTGGTCGTAAGGTGGAGAAAGTATCTGATTTTCGGTAAGATACAACGATAGATTCTTAAAATGTTCGTAAGTCGAGGCTGTTTTAAGTACAGTATTTATTTAACTTAGGACATATGTAGTCTAAATGGATTCAAAATTGTGCTGAGACTCTATCCCAAAGTTAAGGTGATGAGATGTATCGTAAGATCATTTGAGAATTTATCTTTACGTGTACCAGTTAGGATTTTTTTCTCTCTCACGTGTGGAGTTAATGAGTGATTTTAACTTAAGATTATTTTTTGGAGATTTGGGGTTTTCTTGGTGTGTGTGTGTGTGTGTGTGTGTGTGTGTGTGTGTGTGTGTGTGTGTGTGTGTGTGAATGACTCAGACTTGGTAGGTTTCTCTCCTTCTTGTCACTTTCATCCCTCACTTTTCCCCTCACCCCCCACCCTCTTCCTCCCCCTTCTTTCCTCCTTTCCCACTGAAATACTCCTCCCCTTCCTCTCTACAACATTCTCTCCTTCCCTCCCCTCCACAACAAAACCCCTTCTCCCTCTCCATCCCTCCCTTCCCTGTCCATCCCCATCCTCCTCCCTCCTCCCCCCACTGGCCAGTCATGGATGCTCTCCACCAGGTTGTGAAAATTTCCATCAACCATTAATTTTAACAGTACAGACGACGCGTCACACACAGTTGGTGGTCCCCCCTCCCCTCCCTCCCCCTCCCCTCGCTCTCTACCCCTCTTCCCCTCCTTGCTGCCAATCCCCACGCCCACTACTTCCCTCCCCTTTTTCCCCCCACCCTCCTGACCCTCTGCTGACCTTACTCATGCACCTCCTTCCCCCTCCCATCATGTTACCCTTCCCCTTATGACACCCCTGTCAACCCCTTCCCTCCCACTCCCCCACCTCCCTCTCCCCCCACCCACTTTCCACCCACAGCGGTAGAAGCCGACACGTCAAATACAGTCACTGGTCACCCCCTCGCCCTCCTCCCTCCTTCCACCTCCCCTCCTTCCTACCCACCCCTCCCCCCCTCCTACAACCTCCCTCCCTCCTACCCTCCCATCCTTCTACCTTCTCCCCTGCCAACCCCTAACCACCTTCCACCACCCCCACCCCCCTCCTGCTAGTTATTGGTGAGGGAGGAAGAGGCGTTTCTTCTTTCCCCTTTCTTTCCCCTCTTTTCCATTTCCCTTTTTCGTTACCAATGGTGAAGTCTCTCTCTCTCTCTCTCTCTCTCTCTCTCTCTCTCTCTCTCTCTCTCTCTCTCATACAAACAAACGTACACATACACACAGACAAACAAACAAACGTACACATACACACATAAAACAAACAAACAACGTACACATATACACAGACAAACAAACAAACAAATGAACACATACACACAGACAAGCAAACAAATGTACACATACACAGACAAACAGACAAACGTACATATACACACAGACAAACGTACACATACACAGACAAAAAAACGTACACATACATACAGACAAGCAAACACACACAACAGACAGAGAAACAGAGGCACAAATAATAGCCAGATAACACGCACACACGCACAGACAGACAGACACAGACAGACAGACAGACAGACACACACACATAGACAAATTGGAAGTGGGCGAGCTAAAACACACACACACACACACACACACACACACACACACACACACACACGTATGGACACACCCCACAGACACACACGGACACACACACACACACACACACACAGACACACACGTACGGACACACACACACACACACACACACACACAGACACACGTATGACACACACACACACAGCTACGACCTATTGCAATCACCCAATATCCAGCCTAATCTGAAAGTTTTGTGTTCGATCGGCTTATGCTGATATTGCGAGTCGTAGACCTCAGCAATTTAGCAACATGAAAACTTCCTCCACCACTCACTGTCTTGTCAGCTTTCTTGATTACATATACCGCCATCTCGAGAAACGAAAACGTCTGTAGCTGTCGCCTTCATTGATTTCACTAAAGCATCTGACCTAGTCGACCAAAATAATCATCAACAAAGCTATTGACTCCTGGGCTGAGAAGTCTTATACCATGGCTTACAGACTCTCAGTGACTGTTGCACGCTTCCGAGGGGCTGTCTCCACCTTTCAGTCACTCACCTGTGGCGTCCCCACACACCAAGATGGGACCACTCTGCTTCCTTATGCTCATCAATGATGCCCTAAGAGAAACCCCTGCTCGCTGGAAATATGTCGATCAACCATTTGTTCTAACTATACCGCCCTTCAGGATTTATTGAACGTTCTCCAAAACTGGGCCACCAACAACCATGTCACCATCAACCATACCAAGACCATGGTTATGCACATCAACCTCTCCGACATTGTCCCACCTCCTTCCATTACTTTAGGTCCGAACACACTCCAGGTTGTAGATTACACGAAGCTCTTCGGCGTCACCATAGACAACAAACTAAATTGGAAACCTCACGTCAGTGAAGGTCAATCCTCCAGTTTCCGTCTCCACCTCCTCCGCCGACTCAAGTCCTCGGAGTTCCTGCACCTGAGCTCCTAGTGTTTACACACATTCATACTAAGCTCACCTATGCCTCCTCACCTGGTCTTCCTCCCTAAATACCACACAACAAACACCTAGAAAAGTGCAAAGAGGGCATACAAGATTATTCTTCCTTTCCTACTCCACATATCAAAAGCGCTCAACACACTGACCCTTTCGACTCTCACTGACCATCACCACGACCTCATCTGCAAATTTGGTAAGAAGCTTCTACACCATCCTCGACACCGGCTCCTACTACCACCTGAGATCCCTAGCCCGAAAATTGCTGTTCGACACCACAACCGCATCCAGCCCATACGTGCACGAACTGATCGCTATAAGAACAGCCCAGTCCCAACCATTGTAAAAATATCAACAACTTGTAATAAACCAGTGTATTCACTCCCAGTAAACACTGCTCCTTGCACTGTCACTATGTTGAAATGAACTGTAGTTTGAGCTTTTCCCCATCTAGTTATTATATATCTTATTTGTGTCACTTATGTACTTGTATATTATTTGTAATTGTAACCCATTCCCCAAATATGTAACTGTATATTTTCAGCCTTCTGGCTGCCTCTTTCAATAAACCAATTATATATATATATTACACACGCAGGACACACACACACACACACACACACACGTACGGACACCACACACACACACGCACGCACACACACACACACACACACGTACGGACACACACACACACACACACACACTACTCCTACCATAGGGTCAGGTTACCATCTCTTTGATTACTAAGGCAAGAAAATGCTATACCACAGAGGTTCATAAGGACGAGAATCCCTCATTAATAGCAGTACAATCCCCGCCCTTACCGACGTAGTGGCTTATCATGTTACAGCAATCATTCCCAAGACCTACAAGTTGACTCTTTCATTAGACTAAGTTTGTGGTAAGTCGGTAAAAATACCCGCTGTACCTGGTATGGCAACTATGGCAAGTAATGATGGGAGCCAGTAGTGATGATGGGGACTTATGGCTACTGTGGCAACTCTTAGGTGTGTGTGTGTGTGTGTGTGTGTGTGTGTGTGTGAAGGACTCTTAATAAAATGGCAACTCTTGGGGATATGTACTATTGTGTATGATTTATGATACTATGTAGACTGTGGCAAGTCTAGAGGAGTAGTACAGTATTGTGTGATTTATGGCAACTTTGAATATTTTTCATTATGGCAACTTTTGAATATTTTTCATCATGGCAACTCTTGATTATACTCAATTACATCGATACGGACAATCTTTCCATAGAGACTTACACAGATTATGGCAACCCTATCCAGAGCAGCCACCTGTTCCTTATTCATTTATGTGATCCATCAGCTATAACCAAACGATGTTGAGACACTGCACACCGCCACCCTTTGTTATTATAATTGACTGCCCTACCACCCACCTCTGCCACCAACCCCTGCCACTGCATTGCCACCCACCCTGCCACCAATCGTGCCATCTTGGAACCCACACTTACTTGCCAACCTGCCTAACCTTGCCACCTCCCCACCCACCATACCACTAACCTTGCCACCATCCCACCCACCATACCACTAACCTTGCAACCTCCCACCCACCATACCACTAACCTTGCCACCCTCCCACCCACCATACCACTAACCTTGCCACCCTCCCACCCACCATACCACTAACCTTGCCACCTCCCACCCACCATACCACTAACCTTGCCACCTCCCACCATACCACTAACCTTGCCACCCTCCCACCCACCATACACCACTAACTCCTACACCTCCCACCCACCATACCACTAACCTTGCCACCATCCCACCCACCATACCACTAACCTTGCACCCTCCCACCCACCATACCACCTAACCTTGCCACCCTCCCACCCACCATACCACTAACCTTGCCACCCTCCCACCCACCATACCACTAACCTTGCCACCCTCCCACCCACCATACCACTAACCTTGCCACCCTCCCACCCACCATACCACTAACCTTGCCACCTCCCACCCACCATACCACTAACCTGCCACCATCCTCACCCACCATACCACTAACCTTGCCACCTCCCCACCCACCATACCACTAACCTTGCCACCTCCCACCCAATTATACCACTAACCTTGCCACCTCCCACCCATATACCACTAACCTTGCACCCTCCCACCCACCATACCAACCTTGCCACCCTCCCACCCACCATACCACACTAATCCCTCCACCCACCATACCACTAACCTTGCCACCCTCCCACCCACCATACCACTAACCTTGCCACCTCCCACCCACACTCATACCACTAACCTTGCAACCTCCCACCCACCATATACCACTAATCTTGCAACCCTCCCACCCACCATACCACTAACCTTGCACCTCCCACCCAATTATACCACTAACCTTGCACCCTCCCCACCCACCATACCACACCCTGCCACCCCACCCACCATACCACTAATCCCACACCTCTCCCACCCACCATACCACTAACCTTGCACCCTCCCACCCACCATACCACTAACCCTGCCACCTCCCCAACCCACCATACCACTAACCTTGCAACCTCCCACCCACCATACCACTAACCTTGCCACCCTCCCACCCACCATACCACTAACTCTAGCACCCTCCCACCCACCATACCACTAACCTTGCACCCTCCCACCCACCATACCACTAACCTTGCCACCTCCCACCCACCATACCACTAACCTTGCCACCTCCCACCCACATACCACTAACCTTGCCACCCTCCACCCACCATACCACTAACCTGCACCCCCCACCCACCATACCACTAACCTTGCCACCTCCTCCCACCCACCATACCACTAACCCTACACCCTCCCACCCACCATACCACTAACACCTGCCACCCTCCCACCCACCATACCACTAACCTTGCCACCTCCCACCCACCATACCACTAACCTTGCCACCCTCCCACCCACCATACCACTAACCTTGCCACCTCCCACCCACCATACCACTAACCTTGTACCCTCCCACCCACCATACCCACACCTTGCCACCTCCCACCCACCACATCACTCCTTGCCACCTCCCACCCACCATACCACTAACCCTCCCACCCCCACTAAAACCCTCACCCTCCCACCCACCATACCACCACTTGCCACCCTCCCACCCACTAACACACTAACTTGCCACCCTCCCACCCACCATACTCACTAACCCCTGCCACCTCCACCCACCACATACCACTAACCTTGCCACCCTCCCACCCACCATACCACTAACCTTGCCACCCTCCCACCACCCACCAATACCACTAACCTTGCTACCCTCCCACCCACCATACCACTAACCTTGCCACCTCCCACCCACCATACCACTAACTCCTTGCCACCCTCCCACCCACCATACCACTAACCTTGCCACCTCCCACCCACCATACCACTAACCTTGCCACCCTCCCACCCACCATACCACTAACCTAAGCACCTCCCACCCACCATACCACCTTACCTTGCCACCCTCCCACCCACCATACCACTAACCTTGCCACCCTCCACCCACCATACCACTAACCTTGCCACCTCCCACCCACCATACCACTAACCTTGCCACCCCTCCCACCCACCATACCACTAACCTTGCCACCTCCCACCCACCATACCACTAACCTGCCACCTTCCCACCCAATACCACTTACCTTTACCACCCTCCCCACCCACCATACCATAACCTTGCCCTCCACCCACCATACCACTAATCTTGCCACCCCTCCACCCCACCATACCACCAACCCTTGCCCTCCACCCACCATACCACTAACCTTGCCACTCCCACCCACCATACCACTAATCTTGCCACCCTCCCACCCACCACACCACTTGCCACCCTCCCACCCACCATGCCACTAACGCCACCTCCCACCCACCATGCCACTAACCTTGCCTCCACCCACCATACCACTAGTCGCCACCTCCCACCTATACCACCTTGCCACCTCCCACCCACCATACCACTTACCTTGCCACCTCCACCCACCATACCTAACCTTGCCCTCCCACCCACCATGCTAACCTTGCCTCCACCCACCATACCACTAATCTTGCCCTCCACCCACCATGCCCCAACCTTGCCCTCCACCCACCATGCCATGTGCCCATCACCACCATGCCCTCCATACACCCACCATCCATCGCATCATGGCAAATCACCCCCCGCCATTGCCATTGACGCCGCCACTCCCGCCATGCCATACACTGCGCCGCCCTCCACCCCGCCACTCCACTTCAGCAGCCGCCCGCCCATCACGCCCGCCATGCCACTAACCTTGCCGCCGTCCCACACCCGCCATGCCACCTAACCCGCCGCGCTCCACCCGCCACGCCACTTGCGCCGCCTCCCACCACCATGCCACCACTTCAACGCCCGCCGCCGCTGCCGCCCACCATGCCGCTAACCTTACGCCATCACACCCGCCATTACCTCCAATGCCTTACCTCCACCCACCATGCCGCCCGCATGCCGCCCTCCACGCCATGCCACCAGCAGCGCCACCCATCCACCCACCATGCGCCTGCCTGCCCCTCCACCCGCTGCCGCCCCTCATACCGCCCTCACCGCCATGCGCCCTCAGCCACCGCCCCTCCACACCCATGCCACTAAACGCCATCACGCCCGCCATGCACCTAGCCCGCCTGCTCTCCCGCCATTGCCACTTCAGCCTTGCCGTCACCAGCCGTGCCGCTAACCTTGCGCCCATCACCCGCCATGCCGCCTGGCACGCCACCTCCGCCCCACCATGCCGCTACACCCTTGCGCCCGCTCCGCCCGCCATGCCGCCAGCCTGACCGCCCATCACGCCCGCCATGCCACTAACCGCCGCCATCCCGCCCCATGCCGCTAACGCTGCCTTACACTCCACCCGCCATTCCGCCTAACGCCGCCACACCCGCCATGCCACTACCTTGCCCTCCACCCGCCATGCCGCCAGCCTTGCCTCCCGTCGCCATGCCATAACGACGCCGCCATCCACCCGCCATACCGCTAAACCCCGCCGCCCTCCACCCACCATACCGCCCCTCAGCCCGCCGCCCATCACCCACCATGCCTTGCCCGCCGCCCCTCCCACCCACCATGCCGCTAACCCGCCCATCCCCCACCATCTTTGCCCCTCCACCCACTGCCAACCTTCGCTCCACCCAGCCACTAACCTTGCCCTCCACCCGCCATCACCTTGCCATCACCCACCATGCCATAACCTTGCCATCCACCCACCATGCCATCGCTTGCCACCCTCCACCCACCATGCCATGGCTTCCCGCCCATCCACCCACCATGCCATTATTGCCCTTGCCCCTCCACGCCCACCATTACCACTAACCTTGCTTGCCCTCCACCCACCATATGCCACTAACCCCACTCCACCCACCATACCACTAACCTTGCCATCACCCACCATGCCACTAATCTGCCGCCCCTCCACCCACCATACCACTAACCTTGCCACCATCCACCACCATACCACTAACCCCTTGCACCCTCCACCCACCATGCCACTAATCTTGCCACCTCCCACCCACCATACTAACCTTGCCACCCTCCACCCACCATGCCACCTAACCTTGCCCACCCTCCCACCCACCATACCACTAACCTTGCCACCCTCCCACCCACCATACCACTAATCTTGCCACCCCTCCACCACCATGCCACTAACCCCTCCCACCCACCATGCCACCAGAACCCTTGCCCCTCCACCCACCATACCACCTAATCTTGCCACCCTCCCCACCATGCCACTACTTGCCCCCCTCCACCCACCATACCACTAACCTTGCCCTCCCACCCACCATACCACTAACCTTGCCCTCTCCCACCCCACCACTAACCTTGCCACCCTCCACACCATCCACTAACCTTGCCTACCCTCCCACCCACCCACCACTAACCTTGCCACCCTCCCACCCACCATACCACTCTGCTTCCACCCTCCCACCCACCATACCACTAACCTTGCCACCCTCCCACCCACCATACCACTAACCTTGCCACCCTCCCACCCACCATACCACTAACCTTGCCACCCTCCCACCCACCATACCACTAACCCTTGCACCCTCCACCCACCATGCCACTAACCTTGCCCCACCCCCACCCACCATGCCACTAACCTTGCCTCCCACCCACACCATGCCACCAACGCCACCCTCCCACCCACCATGCCACTTAACCTTGCCCACTCCACCCACCATGCCACTAACCTTGCCCTCCACCCACCATCCACTAATCACACCCACCATGCCCCCCCTTGCCCCTCCCACCCACCATACCACTCAGCCTCCCATCACCCACCATACCATGCCTTGCCCCTCCACCCACCATGCCACTAACCCGCCACCCTCCACCCACCATCACCACCTGACCCTTGCCCTCCACCCACCATGCCACTAACCCGCCGTCCTCCACCCACCATGCCACTTAACCTCCCGCCATCCCACCCACCATACCACCTAACCTTCCCTGCCCTCCCGCCACCATACCGCCAACCTTGCGCCCTCCACCCACCATGCCACTAACAGCGCCGCCATCCACCCCACCATACCACTAACTCTTGCCACCCTCCACCCACCATACCACTAACCTTGCCACCTCCCACCCACCATACCATACCTTGCCACCCCTCCCACCCACCACATGCCACTAACCCGCCCTCCACCCACCATACCACTAACCGCCACCCCCATCACCCCATGCCACTAGCAGCCTGCCGCCCTCCCACCCGCCATGCCACTAATCTTGCCATCACCCGCCATCACCGCCTCCACCCACCATCCCGCCCTCACCCCTCACCCACATCCCCCCATGCCCCCCCCGCCCTCACCCACCATGCCAACCCTGCCCTCACCCCCGCCCTTCGCCACCCTCCTCCCACCATACCACTAACCTTGCCATCCACCCACCATGCCATATCTTACTTCCACCCCGCCATACCACTAACCCGCCACCCTCCCGCCCCATGCCATCAGCCTTGCCCTCCACCCCACCATACCTAATCTTGCCACCCTCCACCCACCATACCATAACCTTGCCGCCTCCACCCACCATACCACTAATCTGCCACCCTCCCACCCACCATACCACTAACCTTGCCACCCTCCACCCACCACATACCACCCCTTGCACCCTCCCACCCACCCATACCACCTAACCTTGCCCTCCACCCACCATGCCACCTAACCTTGCCACTCCCACCCACCATGCCACTACTTGCCGCACTCCACCCACCATGCCACTAACCTTGCCACCTCACCCACCATGCCACCCCTGTCACCCACCACGCCACCCTGCCTCCCCACCTTGCCACCCTACCACCCCGCCCACTCTGCCCACTTCCCACTCCCCTAACCAACACCCTGCCACCACTCTCCTCCTCTCCCCTCTCTCCCCTCCCCAGCACATTGCCCTGTCTCTATATATATATATCTTATCTATATATATATATATATCAACACAGTTCAAGACAATAGTAGAACGAATAGTAGTTAAAAACACAGTAGGCCAAACAATTAGAATTACATTTAAAACAAATTAATTACCTAGGTTCATTAAAAAATTTAGTAGTAAATGTGTAAGTATGTGTACGTATTGTATTTGTAATCTTCTCTGTGATCCTGAATTTCAAGTAACCGCCCTCACTGTCCTTCCTCACTGTCCTTCCCCTTTCTGCCGCCCTCTTTGCCGCCTCTTTGCCCTCTCCGCTGCGCCCTCTTTGCCCTCTCACCTCTCTTTGCCGCCCTCTGCTGTCAGCCACCTCCTCTTAACTACCCCCCTCACCACCGGCTCTCCACCAGCATAACAACCGCCCTCTCCCGCCCATCCCCCTCCTAAATATCACCTCTACCACCACCCCTCATCACCACCCCCTCATCCACCACCACCCCTCCCTCACCCACCACCCCTCATCACCACCACCCCTCACCACCACCACCCCTCCACCACCACCACCTCACCACCACCCCCTCATCACCCACCCTCATCACCACCACCCCTCACCACCACCACCCCTCACCCACCACCCCTCATCACCACCCACCCCACCTCATCACCACCTCATCCCACCGCCCCTCACCACCACCCCCTCATCACCCACCCACCCACCCCTCATCCCCCACCTCACTACCGCCCCTCACCTCCCACCACCACCCCTCATCACCACCACCCACCACCTCACCACCACCACCCCTCACCACCACCTCATCACCACCACCCCTCATCACCACCCCTCACCACCACCACCTCACCCACCACCCTCATCCCACCACCCTCATCCCCACCACCCTCACCTCCCCTCATCACCACACCCCTCACCACCACCCCTCACCACCACCACCCCTCCCACCACCACCACCCTCATCTCCTCATCACCCCTCACCCACCACCTCTACCACCTCATCACCCCTCATCCCACCACCCCTCATCCCCTCACCACCACCACCCTCCCACCACCACCCCTCCCACCACCCACCACCCACCCACCTCACCCACCACCCCCTCATCCACCACCACCCCTCATCACCCACCCCTCATCCACCACCACCCCTCACCACCTCACCCCCTCATCACCACCCCTCATCACCACCCCTCACCACCACCCTCACCCACCACCTCATCACCACCCCTCATCCACCCCTCACCCCTCATCCTGCCCTCACCACCCCTCATCACCACCTCTCCCCCACCTCATCTGCCCCCTCACCGCCCTCACGCCCTCCACCCTCATCACCCGCCCTCCTTGCCCTCCTTCTCGTGTTATTCTAATCACTGAGGCAGACCAATGTGTCGAACCTCTCTCTCTCTCTCTCTCTCTCTCTCTCTCTCTCTCTCTCTCTCTCTATCTATCTATCTATCTATCTATCTATGTCTATCTGTCTATCTATCTCTATTGAACACGAGAATATTTAAAATTCTTTGGGTAAAATAAATCATGTCCGTAGAGAGAGCGCCAGATGTTGACCAAATGAAGGCTATGAGCAGAGTGAGAGAGCAGAGATAAACATGAACAGACAGACAGACAGACAGACAGACAGTGGGCAGTACTACACAAGTCACCACCAAGCCTCGCTAAGATGTACTCAATGTTGTAAAGAGTACTGTACTAAATGGGGTGACCTCTCTCGCTCTTAAGTACAGTACAGTTGTCCAAGGTTCTGTACTGACACGCCTGTACTACTGTATTATAATGTCTGGTCATAATGTCTGGTCATAATGTCTGGTTATGTCTGGTTATAATGTCTGGTTATAATGTCTGGTCTATGTCTATAATGTCTGGTCATAATGTCTGGTCATAATGTCTGGTTATAATGTCTGTCATAATGTCTGTCATAATGTCTGTTACATATGTGTTATGTCTGGTTATATGTCTGGTCATAATGTCTGGTCATATGTCATAATGTCTGTTATATGTCTGGTTATATGTCTGACCATAATGTCTAGTTATATGTCTGTCATAATGTCTGTCTGTGTCTGAATGTATGTCTGGTCATAATGTCTGGTTATAATGTCTGGTTATAATGTCTGGTTATAATGTCTGGTCATAATGTCTGGTCATAATGTCTGGTTATAATGTCTGGTCATAATGTCTGGTCATAATGTAAGGGTCGGGGAAGGGAAATTAACACCAGAAGTAGGACCACATGGGTTGGGTTATAAATGAAAGAGAATAAATATTAAATGACTTTTGAAAGGAAAATAAAATGATAATTACAAATACTGTACACGGTCTAGACCACCCTAGACATCTTTATATATAGGTCTCACCCCCAAACAATGTAAATACAGAGTCAAGAGAATTAAATATATTACATTTTAATTCGGAAGATTCGAAATTCAATAACCCGAACCAAGACATATCCAGGGTCAGATCACGTACCAGTAATGAATTTAGTGAGGCTTAAACTTTAAAATTTGTAAAAACAATATGGACAAAATTAATGGTCTTTAGGTTAAACTCAATACAGAGGCAGTGAAAGAATATGAAATTGAAACCGAAAATAGATTGTCAGTATTGATAGAGGGTGACTGGTGAACAAGAACCAGGAGAATAATTTAGTATTTATAAAGAAGTAATGTTAGAGACTGAGAAGAACTTGTAGGACATATGAGGAGGAACGAGGCTAAAAGTGGATGGCAAATGAAAGATAGATAAATGAAGAAAGATGAGAATACAAAGTGAAGTTTACTTAAAATTAACAAAAGAAATTCAAAGGGAATGCAGAGGTTCAGAAAGATGATCTAGAAAGGTAATGTCAAGAGACTGGAGATGGTGACAGAAGGAATAATTAAAGGGAAATGTACAGAAAGATTAATTAAATGAACCAGAAAAAAGGAAATGAATGAGGTGAGAAGCAAAGACAATAAAATCATATTCGAGGCAGAAGTAAAAGAGAAAGTGGCAGAGTATGTAGAAGAACTATTCATTGATAAGGATAGAGTCGAGGTATGGAACAAAAATGAATTAAAGATCTTAATGTTATTTCTGGAAACACAAGTTGAGGCAGTTGTGGGGTTGATCAGCCCAGAGCCTTATGGTCCAGTTTAGAACAAATTGGAAATAAATCCTAAATTAAAATTATGGAAGGCAACAGGGAACTTAACAAGAGGAAAATTTCGTGTATTTGAGAAGTAACATTAACTGTGGTGGTAGATGTAAGGAAGAACTCAAAACAAGACTAGGGCAAGAAAAAACAACATTTAATGATCTGAAAGACCTAATGAAAAGGAACATTAACTTTAATTTGAGAAAAAGGCTGTTGTTAAAAAGGTTTATATGGCGAGAACTGATGTGTGGGTCAGAAGTGTGGACGGACACCGAGGGGAGGGCGGAGGTTTGATTAATGTGGTGTTATAGTATAACAAAGCTAAGAATAAGCTACACTGACAGGAAATAGGAAATACTAGGATTACAAAAGACGTCAAGAGAAATACAAAATGTACAGAAAAATACAAATGAGATGCAGTACTTTGGTCATATAATTGAGGATTAATTGATTGATTGCTGGTGGTAATACATCCATGGTTGACGATTAGGGATGAGGGAATAATAACAAATATTTAAGGACAAAGTTGGAGGTAGGAGTACCAGGGAAGCGGGCTGGGATGGATGGTGAAATTAAAACTGGGTAACAGAGATACAAAATTGGAGGATTGGTAAAAAACAGCCCGAGAACGATTAGAGTGGAGGACTGTGGTCACCAACCCTCAGATGTTTGGCTGGTACTCTGAATGATTGATTGATTGTAGTTAAGGTAAAGAAGCCGAAGCAAAAGAACCTCATTAGACATCCCCGTCCGAGTAACAACATGTTTTTATTAACTATATTCAAGAGAGAGAATAGTGTAGTTATTTATCAGAAGGGGCCCCGGCAGCTGAGCCCTGGCTACGAGCTGTGAGAAGATGAGGATACATAGTCTGACCCAACGAGTATGGCAAAAGAAATTAAAGTCTTAAATCTTCATAAGAACGACAACAGTTCGTCCCTGTACGATCGGGTGAGACACGACGAGAGTAAATCATTTCGGACAACATGAAACGAATTAATTCATCTCACCCAACAAACAACCTGAGAGAAAAAACAACAACTTGATATTAGGTCCTTGAATTAGGTTAGGGGTTAGGTTAGGTTACCAGGTTAGGTTAAGTTTGGATGTTTCGTTTCATCGTCTGTCAGAAATGATTTAGTCCCGCAGTCTCTCTAAAGCTAATGTCAACAAACAGGCCGCGTTCCTCGTAAAATCAATTTTAACGTTATTTTGGGAAGTTGACACTCCTATATTATTATTATTATTATTATTATTATTATTGTATTATCAATACTAACAGTAGTAAATGTGGTATTAATAGTAGTAGTCGTAATAGTAATAATAATAGCAATAATATGCCCTTCTGGTCCACCACACAAACAGCTGAGCTCAACAAAAAGGAGAAATATTCAGAGTCTAAATTCTGTTGGTCTGAAATAACACGACCCCGAGACCTCTCCCTAATGCCTCTGTAGCCGTCCAACACCCAGCTGAATATATTTTTTCCATACTATTCTATTCTTCTCTACATTTGTGTCGGCTGAGTGGATACAACTGTCGCCTCTTGTCCTAAGGTTCGCTGGTTCGAATCCAGTATTGTGTACCCAGCTGTAAATGGAGACCTAATTTACAATTGGGGAAAGGGGGTAGAAAGCAGTGCCTGGATGTGGTAATAAAGGTTACAGAAATACATCCTGTTACAGTCTTGTCTGTATCCCTGTAGACTGACTGATGTTATGAGGAAAAATATAGACTTTGATCTCTGGGTCAAGTCTTGTGGACGCTTCTTGTGGAGCCAGTAAGGTGGAAGTTGAGAGGACTATACTCTCTCTCTCTCTCTCTCTCTCTCTCTCTCTCTCTCCTCCTCTCTCTCTCTCTCTTCCCTCTCTCTCTACATTACGAAAACATTTTAAATTTTAATGGACAAAATCAAGTGATGTTTAATGTTAGGGACCTGACTACGGCCGGTGTGTTTATAATGGCGCTCCTCAATGCTTCTTTAACCCTGGTATTTACCCACAAGAGCCAACACACGACTGAGCCTTTTAATTCATCACAAACTACAGGAGAGCCACACAGAGCGCCACACACACACACACACACACACACACACACAGCGCCATCACAATATTCCATTTATAATGTGGATTAAATGAATTAAGGCGTAAAATGTAAAGGTCTTCGGTAATCTAGCAGAAGGAAAAACTGCCTTAAAAACCTCAGGTCCTTGACGGGGAGAAGCGAACGGCAAAACACGAGGACCTGGGGAGAGGGAAGAAGGGTGTGGGGAGAGGGGCGGAGGGTGTGGGGGAGGAGAAAGAATGTGGGAAGAGGTGTGGGAAGAGGAAAGGTGTGGGAAGGAGGAGGGGAGGATTGAAGATTGGGTAAACGAAGTAGCAGAGAGTCATGATTCTCTTTTATCCTCTATTGTAATTTCATGGACAATTACCAGGCCGTAGTGTAGCCATAAACGTCCACCGGGTGCCTGGCCCACCGCTGATGGCTAACCAATACCTCCTCCTCCCCAGATTGAAAAGACCATCATAAAACGTCTATCCTCTCCCTCCTCCTCCTCGTCCCCCTCTCCTTCAACCCCTCTCCTCTTCCTCTCAGTCCAAGGAAGTTGACTCCATCAACCCCACTCAAGCAAATGAATTTCCCCCAAGATATCAATAAAAAAAAATAGACAATACAGCGCACCGCCCAGAGGCTAAGTTGAGCGAAGGTCGGGGACCTGCCCTTCAGACGGCCGCCTCAGAGGGTCGACTCAGGGCGCTTCTTAAAGCAAAACGGGATTTCTCCGAGTGTAAGAGAACGGTGGCCCTGCCTGAGTAGTGCCCCCCCGCCCCATCCTGAGTGGCACCCTTGGCTGGCCAGTGCCATCACTTCCGCTGAATAAAAGCCAAATAAAGCTCATCCCGGGAGGCTCGTAGGATCCGCAACCAGACCCAAATTAAACTCTTGACGGCCCCGCCTCGGCCAATTGTTTCATGGAGAGTTTTCGGCGCGGCCCTCAGGCTGCCTCTCCCATGGCCAGGAGGAGGAGGATGGTCAAGAAGAAGGGTTGGTGGGGAGGGAGGAGGAAGTGGAATGGTGGGAGAGAAGGTAGAGGAAGAAGCCAAGAGGAGTCTGGCCAAGAAGAAGGTTAGGTAAAGGAGGAGGTGGTGATGATGATGTTGTTTAAGGAAGAAGAAGAGGAGGAGTAAGAAGAGGGAACTGTGGTAGGAGTGGGCGGAGGAGGAGAAGAAGAACTCCATCAACAGGAAGTGGGAGGAGGAGGAGGAGATGTATGGGGAGAAAAAGTGAAAGGAAAAAAGTCAATTAAAAGAAAGGCGGAAGGAGAGATGAGAATAAAAAGCAAAGAGGAGAAGAAGACAGATGAGGTCAGGAGGAGGTGTGGTCAGGTAGAGTCAGGTGGCAAAAATCAACACCTACTTGAGAGATGGCCATTGGGAGGTGCTGGGGGTTGGGAAAGGTGCTGGAATGAGGAGGTGCTAGGTTGGGGAGGTGCTGGGTGGGGAAGTGATGTGGTGGGGAGGTGGTGGGTGAGGTGCTAAGGTAGAGGTGTGCTGCGTGGAGGTGCTGGGTGAGGGAGATACTGGGTGGGGAGGTGCTGAGGTGCTAGGTTAGAGGTGCTGGGATGGTTGTGGTGGGAGGTGCTGGTGGGTGTGTGGGTGTTGGGGGTTGTGGTGTGAGGTGCTGGGTAAGTACTCGGTGTAAATCTTCTCTACGACCAGCTCTTCCTCCCCCTCCTCCCTCCTCTCCCCTCCTCCCTCCTCTCCCCTCCCCCCTCCTCCCCCCTCCCTTCCTCCCCCTCTCCCTTCCTCTCCCCTTCTCCCTTCACCCCTTCCACTTCTTCAATCCTCTTCCCCCTCCCTCCCTTACCGACAAGTGCCTTCGTCAACAATCGTACCGCTACCTTGGTGAACCTGTTCGTTACACCTACCCACTCTACATCTCTACCACACCCTATAATGCATCCACCCTATCATCCTACCACACCTACCTCCACTACACTACCACATTCTACCATGCTACCATACACTCCACCTCCATCGCATTTACCACACCGCCACACTTTACCATACCACCACACACACACACACACACACACACACACACAATAGCTAGGCGGGCGGTGTACAGAGAAGGGAGGAAGGGAGAAGGAAGGAGAGGAGGGAGGAGATGGAGGAGGAGGAAGGAGGAGGAGAAGAGATGGAAGAGGAGAGAAGAAGAGATGGAAGAGGAGGAGAAGAGGGGAGAAGAAGAGATGGAAGAGGAGGAGAAGAGGAGAAGAAGAGATGGAAGAGGAGAGAAGAGGAGAAGAAGAAATGGAAGGGGAGGAGAAGAGGAGAAGGAAGAGAGGGAAGAGGAGGAGAAGGAGAAGAAGAGATGGAAGAGGAGGAGAAGAGGAGAAGAAGAGATGGAAGAGGAGGAGAAGAGATGGAAGAGGAGGAGAAGAGGATGGAAGAGGAGGAGGAGGAGGAAAAGAAGAGGAGAGTAAATAAAGAACAACAGGAAATGGAAAGTCGAAAGAATGAGGAACAAAAAGGAAACAACAAGAATAGGAACAACAACAAACAACAACAACAACAACAGAAGAAAGAGAGAAGGAAACAAATAAAACAAAGAAAATGGAAGAGAGAGATGAGAAAGAGGAATAAAAGAGGAGAGGAAGAAGTTATTGACGGATAAGAAGAAATTGGAGGAGGAGGGAGGAGAGGAGGCGGGAGGGGGAGGCCGGGAGAGGGGGGGCACAGAACGAGCCTATTCAGTAGTGAAAAATATTGACCAGTCTTATTTCCAAAGGTGTTCAGGAATTTTCCCGAAGTCCAGCGATATTTTCCTTCTTCCTTCCTTCCTTCCTTCCCTCCTGGCTTGCGTTCACTATTTACCTTCACTTCCTTCACTTCACTTCCTTCCTCCCTCCCCCTCCTCCCCCCTCCCTCTCTCCTCCACTCACTCCTCCCTTCCCTCCTCCCACCTCCTGCACCATCCCTCCTTGCGTTCACTTGGTTCTCTGCGTTCATTTACCGCGTTGACTCAATTCTTCCCCACGGATGCTGCGTTCACTGACTTCATCAACAGCGTTCTGAATTGTGCAAAACTCTGCTTCTTCCTAACCGCCTCTCTCCCTGCGTTCACCTCCCTCACCCTGCCTGTCTCCCTGCGTTCACCTCCCCTCACCCTGCCTCTTAACTGCGTTCACCTCCCTCACCCTGCCTCTCCCTGCGTTCACCTCCCCCTCCCTGCCTGTCTCCCTGCGTTCACCTCCCCACCCTGCCTCTCTCCCTGTTCACCTCCCTCACCCCGCCTCTCTCCCTTCTCACCCTCTCTCCCTGGTTCACCTCCCCCGCCTCCTCTTCATCTCCTCACCCGCCTCCTGCGTTCACCTCCCTCATCCCGCCTCTCTCATGTTCACCTCCCTCACCCCTCCTCTCCCCTGCTCCACCTCCCTCACCCCTGCCTCTCTCCCCTGCGTTCACCTCCCTCATCCCGCCTCTCTCCCTGCGTTCACCTCCCTCACCCCGCCTCTCTCCCTGCGTTCACCTCCACCCCTGCCTGTCTCCCTGCGTTCACCTCCCTCACCCTGCCTCTCTCCCTGCGTTTCCACCTCCCTCACCCGCCTCTCTCCCTGCGTTCACCTCACCCCTTCCTCTCTCCCTGCGTTCACCTCCCTCACCCCGCCTCTCTCCTGCGTTCACCTCCCTCTGCCTTCTCCTGCGTTCACCTCCCCACCCTGCCCTCCTGCGTTCACCTCCCTCACCCCGCCTCTCTCCCTGCGTTCACCTCCTCTGCCTGTCTCCTGCGTTCACTCCCCACACCTGCCTCTCTCCCTGGGTTCACCTCCCTCACCCTGCCTCTCTCCCTGAGTTCACCTCCTCACCCCTGCCTCTCTCCCTGCGTTCACCTCCCTCTGCCTGTCTCCCTGCGTTCACCTCCTCACCCTGCCTCTCCTGAGTACACATCCTCACCCCGCCTCTCTCCCTGCGTTCACCTCCCTCCTGCCTGTCTCCTGCGTTCACCTCCCTCACCCCGCCTCTCTCCCTGCGTTCACCGTTCATTAGTGACGTGTGAATGGTTCTGAAGCTAGAGGTGCTGTGTGAATGTGCACACACACACACACACACACACACACACACACCACACACACACACACACACACAGGGTAAGTGTCAGGTCGGAGGCCACCAAAATAAACCTAATATTTCTGTTGAATTTTTCACAATCATCCATATCAATGAAGGGGAATCCCCGACACGACATGGGGTGGCGGAATCGCGCTCTCTCGCTCTCTCTCTCTCTCTCTCTCTCTCTCTACCTATCTATCTGGACTATCTCTATCTATCTATCTATCTATCTATCTATCCAACCATCCATCTATCTATTTATCTATCTATCATTAGTTCTCCCTACCTCTCCCCTCTCCCTCCCTCCCATTTCCCTCACACCCCCTTCCATCTCAGCACATTTCCGTTTCCCGTCTTGTGGTCAATTTGTTTACATTCTGTTACGTCTCCTCCCCCTTCCTCTCTTCGTTCTGCCCTCTCTCACCCCACCTCTCCCTCCCCTGTGGCCTCCCCACGCCCCCATTTAAATACATCAATATTCTCCCCCTAACTATTCACCCACACCATGGAGTACACATACTTATATACATACTTTAAGATATATGTATATTTAATTATCCGTATAACTCTTCCTATGTATATATCCAAGTGTGTATTTTTGTTTGAGTTGTTATTATAAATGTGATGTATTAAGTGTAATATAACATGTATGTATATTAAGGTATGATGGAGAGTCCGTATGTATATCTGTAAACAGGTTGGGTAGTTACGTGTATGTATGATTAAGTATTGCATGTGCTTATTATGGTATTATTATACATACATACATACATACATACATACATATATAATGATTGTCCCTCGTGTAACGAGGATGGCCGCCCCAAGGGCCACCTTGGTGTGAATTTGTTTAAGGTGTAGAAGCTGTCGCCAACACAACAACCACACCCTGAGTTAAAGAGCTGCATGACCCTGTGTCAAGGAATAGTCCGAGAAGACCGGACAACTCGCCAACTGCACTGTCTAACCACCCAGGAATACGATACGCAAATCGATTAACATCCAGGTCCCCAATTACTGCGAGGCGATCATGTTGACCATTTCATCACAGGTCACACACACACACACACACACACACACACACACACACCACGACCTCATCTGCAAATTTGGTGAGAAGCTTCTGCACCATCCTCGACACCGGCACCTACTACCACCTGAGATCCCTCGCCCGAGAATTGCTGTTCGACACCACAACTGCATCCAGCCCATACGAGCACGAACTGTTCGCTATAAGAACAGCCCAGTCCCAACCATTGTAAAAAATATTAATAACTTGTAATCAACCAGTGTATTCACTCCCAGTCAATCTTACTTTTTGCACTGTCACTATGTTGAAATGCCCTGTAGCTTGAGCTTCTCCCCACCTACTTATTATATATCATATATGTATCACTTATGTTACCTGTATATTACTTGTAAATCAAGAGACCCATTCCCCAATTATGTAACTGTATATTTTCAATCTTCCGGCTGCTATGCTCTTTCAATAAACCGTTAATTATTATTATTACAAACAAGCTTGTAGCCATGGACAAGGACGTCAAATAAACAAGCCCATGAGGACCAGAGACACCTATGCCTCCCCTACCTGGTCTTCTTCCCTAAATGCCACACAAGGTAAACACCTAGAAGAAGTGCAGAAGAGGGCGTGCAGGATTATTCTCTCCCCTTCCTACTCCACATATCAAGAAGCGCTCAACACACTGACCCTCTCGGCTCTCTCTGATCATCACCACGACCTCATCTGCAAATTTGGTGAGAAGCTTCTGCACCATCCTCGACACCGGCACCTACTACCACCTGAGATCCCTCGCCCTAGAATTGCTGTTCGACACCACAACCGCATCCAGCCCATACGAGCACGAACTGATCGCTATAAGAACAGCCCAGTCCCAACCATTGTAAAATTATCAACAACTCGTAGTCAACCAGTGTGTTCACTCCCAGCCAATCTTACCTTGGTACTGTCACTATGTTGAAATGCCCTGTAGTATGACCTTCTCCCCACCTAGTTATTATATATCATATTTGTATCACTTACGTTACTTATATATTATTTGTCACACAAGTGACCCGTTACCCACTCCCTAATTATGCAATTTTCATCATATCTGTTAACTGTATATTTTCAGCCTTTTGACTGCCATGTTCTCCCAATAAACTATTTACTATTATTATCATTATTATTATTAATATTATTATTATCAATATGAATATTATTATCATCAATATTATCATCAATATCATTATCATTATTATTATTATCATTAT
>NW_024738608.1:3519904-3584904 GCF_018991925.1 Homarus americanus
AAGTCTTTTAAACACCGTTCAGTAAGTCTTTTAAACACCGTTCAATAAGTAATTTATGCATCAATAATAAATAATATATAAAATAAAGGAACAATTTTAAAATATCATTAGATAATAAAAAATAAAAATAAGAATAAAATAAAAGAAATAAAATAACACGAAGAAAAATACAGGTAAAAAATTATACATAAATGAAATAAATAAATAAAACTAGAAATATAAAATAACATGATGAAAATAATATAGATAATTAATAATAAACAATAATAAATACAAAAGAAATTAAATAAATATAATAAAATAATAAAAGGAATATAAAAACTATATAATGATGAGAAATAATATAATACTTCAATAAATATGAAAAATATATAAAGAAAACATAAAAGTAATTAAATAAAGACGAGAAATTAAAAGAATAATAATAATAAAAACATCATTAAAAACAAACAAAATTCAACAAAAACATAACCAAATAAATAACATCAAAATTAACCCCAAAACACCACCAAAAATAACAAAAACAATTACATAAAATCACAAAAAAATCGCCAATAATTACAGGAAAAAACAGAGAGCGGAGAGGCGGTGGCGGTGCCGTTGGGTTAGGTTAGGTTATTTTAATTCTCTAAGTTTATTTTTTATTATTTTAGTTTTATCTTAGAAATCTGATGATGATGATGATGATGATGATGATGATAATAATAATAATAATTAATAATAATAATAATAATGACAACAACAAAAATAATAATAGTAATAATAAAGTTAATATAGTGACAATAATAAAAATACTAGTGACGATAATAATAATAATAATAATAATAATAATAATAATAATAATAATAATAATAATAATAATAATAATAATAATAATAATAATAATAATAATAATAATAATAAGAGGATTCACAATGTTGTCAACTGCTCTTGTGTTGTTTTGAGATGTTACCATAACAACGGTGCCTCCCACCCCCCTACAAAACAGCTTCCCCACCCCCACCTACAAACCCCACCCCCCACCCCCCCTACTGAAAGCCTTCCCCCCTAAGCTGCCCCGCCAGTGTAAATTCTAAATAATACGCTTAGCTCAAATGTTTCTACTCTCACTCAACACACTCAAATGTTTCCTACTCTCACTCAACACACTCAAATGTTTCTTACTCTCACTCAACACACTCAAATGTTTCCTCCTCTCACTCAACACACTCAAATGTTTCCTACTCTCACTCAACACACTCAAATGTTTCCTACTCTCACTCAACACACTCAAATGTTTCTTACTCTCACTCAACACACTCAAATGTTTCCTACTCTCACTCAACACACTCAAATGTTTCTGACTCTCACTCAACACACTCAAATGTTTCTTACTCTCACTCAACACACTCAAATGTTTCCTACTCTCACTCAACACACTCAAATGTTTCTTACTCTCACTCAACACACTCAAATGTTTCCTACTCTCACTCAACACACTCAAATGTTTCCAATTATAACTCTCACTATATCTTCATAATGGTGCCAGTGGTATCAGTTACAATGGTGTCAGAGGGACCCATTGCAATGGGACCAGAAGTAGTCATTACATTACACGAACCTAACCTAACCTAACCTAACTTACCCTAACCAAGTGTGGGTCCCAGCTGTTACTCATGAGGTACTAGTGAGGGACCCAGCTAGTGAGGGTCCCAGCTGTTACTCATGAGGTACTAGTGAGGGTCCCAGCTGTTACTCATGAGGTACTAGTGAGGGTCCCAGCTGTTACTCATGAGGAGGTACTAGTCAGGGTCCCAGCTGTTACTCATGAGAAGGCCACTAGTGAGGGGTCCCAGCTGTTACTCATGAGGTACTAGTGGGGTCCCAGCTGTTACTCATGAGGGTACTAGTGAGGGGTCCCAGCTGTTACTCATGAGGTACTAGTGAGGGGTTCAGCTATTCTCATGAGGTACTAGTGAGGGTCCAGCGGTTGCTCATGAAGTACTAGTGAGGGTCCAACTGCTACTCATGAGGGTACTAGTGAGGGTCCCAGCTGTTACTCATAAGGGTACTAGTCCAGGGTTGCAGCTGTTACTCATGAGGGTACTAGTGGGGTCCCAGCTGTAACTCATGGGGTACTAGTGAGGGGTTCAGCTATTACTCATGGGGTACTAGTCAGGGTTCCAGCGCTGTTACTCATGAGGTGCTAGTGAGGGACCCAGCTGTTACTCATGAGGTACTAGTGAGGGACCCAGCTGTTACTCATGAGGTACTGAGTGAGGGACCCAGCGGTACTCATGAGGTGCAGTGAGGTTAGCTGTTACTCATGAGGGTACTGATGAGGGACAGCTGTTGCTCATGAGGTACTGAGTGAGGGACAGCTGTTACTCATGAGGGTACTAGTGAGGGTCCCAACTGTTACTCATGAGGGTACTGGTCAGGGACCCAGCTGTTACTCATGAGGTGCCTAATTGAGGACCCAGCTGTTACTCATGAGGTACTAGTGAGGGGTCCCAGCTGTTACTCATGAGGTACTAGTGAGGGTCCCAGCTGTTACTCATGAGGTACTAATGAGGGACCCAGCTGTTACTCATGAGGTACTAGTGAGGGACCCAGCTGTTACTCATGAGGTACTAGTGAGGGTCCCAGCTGTTACTCATGAGGTACTAATGAGGGACCCAGCTGTTACTCATGAGGTACTAGTGAGGGACCCAGCTGTTACTCATGAGGTACTAGTGAGGGACCCAGCTGTTACTCGGAAGTGGAAGATTACTCCTAAAATGTCTCTCTCTCTCTCTCTCTCTCTCTCTCTCACTTAGCAGAAGTTAGGAGACAAAATTACACTGAGACGCTACCTTAACTAGATATACTGAGACTCTACCTTAACTAGATATACTGAGACTCTACCTTAACTAGATGTACTGAGACTCTACCTAACTCTACCAGGTGTAGTGACTACCAGGTGAAGTGAGCGGGCCGGGGGTGCGGTGAGCGGGCCGGGGTGCAGTGAAGCGGGCCGGGGTGCGGTGAGCGGGCCGGGGTGCGGTGAGCGGGCCACGAGGTGCGGTGAGCGGGCCGGTCGCGGTGAGCGGGTCGGGGAGTGCGGTGGCAGGCAGGCCATGGGTGCGGTGAGCGGGCCGGGGTGCAGTGACGGGCCGGGGGTGCGGTGAGCGGGCCCGGGGTGCGGTGAGCGGGCCAGGGGTGCAGTGAGCGGGCAGGGGGTGCAGTGAGCGGGCCGGGGGTGCAGTGAGCAGGCCGAAGAGGGGTGCAGTGAGCAGGCCAGGTGCAGTGAGAGGGCCGGGGGTGCAGTGAGAGGGCCGGGGTGCAGTGAGAGGGCCGGGGTGCAGTGTAGAGAGGGCCGGGGGTGCAGTGGGGGGCCACGGGGGTGCAGTGGGGAAGGGCCGGGGGTGCAGTGAGAGGGCCGGGGGAGTGCAGTGAGCAGGCCGGGGGGTGCAGTAGGCAGGCCGAAGATTACAGTGAGCGGGCCGGGGTGCAGTGTGCGGGCCGGGGGTGCAGTGAGCGGGCCGGGGAATTGCAGTGAGAGGGACGGGGGTGCAGTGAGAGGGACGGGGGTGCAGTGAGAGGGACGGGGGTGCAGCTGATGATGTTTGATGTTTTTGTTATGTTTTACGTATAGTTTGGTCAACAGTATATCCTATCCTATCCTATCCAATCCTATCCAATCCTATCCTATCCTATCCTAACCTAACCTAACCTAACCTTCAATCATAGGTTGGATGGATATATGAGCAATAGGGGTTGGGTGTAAACGGGACTGCCCAATATGAGCCAATGGGCCCACTGCAGTTTCCTCCATTCTTATGTATTTATGTTCTTAACCTAACCTAACCTAACCTAACCTAACCTAACCCAACCCATCATAAGGTAGATAAAACAGCATAATTTAAATTTAACCTGGCCTAACTTATCATAAGGTAACCTAACCTAGGTCTTAGTTTAAAATGTATCAACTGTCAGGGTTCATTTTGTAAATACTGTACTTGAGAGACCATTATTCAGTCAGTCAGTCAGTTAACCAGTTAGCACAATCAGTTAACCAGTCATTCATCCAGTCAACCAGTCAGTCAGTCAGTAAGTCAGTCAGTCAACCAGTTAGCACAATCAGTTAATCAGTCAGTCATCCAGTGAGTCAACCAGTCAGCACAATCAGTTAATCAGTCAGTCAGTTAATCAGTCAGTCAGTTAATCAGTCAGTCAGTCATCCAGTCAGTCAGTCATCCAGTTAGTCAGTCGCTCAGAGCGTTTAACCATCACAGGTAAACACCAGAAGATAAGATTACCTCAGGACAAAACAACAAACATACACACACACTTACCTTTGCCATGAACTGTGTTGTGGTAGCCGAGTGCCAGAGTGAGTGCCGACAGTGCCCACATGGCAACCCTCTCTTGAACTGTCATGGTTGTGGTTGTTGTGGTTGTTGTGGTTGTTGTGGTTGTTGTGGTTGTTGTGGTTGTTACACAGTATAATTAATTTCGACTTTTTTCACTTATTTTTTTTCTTAGTTTTATTTCATTGTTTTTTTCTGTGTTTGTTTTTTCTTTTATTTATCTATCTTATTTTCACGACATTTAACTTTAATTTACTTGATTTTCTTATTTCAATTTTCCTTATACTTTTTCACTTATTTCCATATGTTTGTATTTTTTTTTACTCCATTTTCCTGTTTAATATTGAGCAAAACGACACAAACACTGTGGTTAACTAAACAGAGTAGTGAGAGTGGTGGTAGTAACGATGCTGGTAGTAGTGGTAGTCGCAAATCACCTCACATAAACAGCTATCACAGTTTAAGTTGTGGTAGGTGTGGTAATAACGCTTGGAATACTCTAGAACACCGGGGTAATAATAATAGTGGTAGTTTCAATGGTGGTAGTGAAGGTTAGTAGTTGTGGTTTAAGAGCGTTCAATAGTACTCTTAACCACCTCTTTTTTCCTCTTTCCTTCTTCTTCTTCTTCTTCTTCCTCCTCCTCCTCCTTCTCCAACAAGGCTGTACAAAGAGGCTTAGTGCTATTGACAAACCTCCTTTATTCGGGGGGCCAGGCGTGTTCCACTACCGGTCACCGCAGATCTGCTTACCGCCGCCACCCGACTCTATACACCAGTTTTCCGTCCGTTCGCCCGTCTCTTCTCCCCGAACCTCCTCTCTCTGCTTTCTCCGCTAATCGATTTTTATTTAATTTAGCACAGATTTTTTTCCCCCCCTCGTAGTTTATAGTTCACAGATCGATTTTCTTGGCACAGATTTCGGTGTACAGATTTTGGGTTAACTTTAGAGCAGATTAGTTGGGTGTTTGTCGGTATATTTTTTGTAGGTGGTTCACTGATCGATTTCTATTTTGGGTTTAAGTTGAGCACAGATTTTTTTTCTTTCTTAGTGTTATGTTTCCTTTATGTTCATTGGTTGATTTTGGTGTCAACGTAGATTTCGTTTCGTATCGTTCACTTTGATGTTAGTCGTTGATTTTTGGGAATGACGGTAACACATATTTTTCTTTTATTTCGTAATATTTACCTTAATTTCACGGACCGATTTTATTTATTTAATTATTTATTATTATTATTATTATTAGGGGGGGGGGGGCAAGGACGAATTTTCGTTCTAACAACAAAATATCGCCCTTGGATTACTATTGTTCACTACTATACGGGTCTATACAGGTGTACACGGGTTCACATAAGTACACAGAGAGCCACGAACGTACACACGGGGGTACACACACACACACACAGGTCAGCACAGATCCACACTGACTGATTGCTAGGTTTCGTTTCACACAAGAACTGGTGCCGTCAGTCTCAACACGGTCTCAGTGGTCGGGTTTCGTTTGTCTCACTGATTCGGTACCATAGCTCGACACTCACACAAGATCACTTTAGTAGTCTTGATGTTTGTTTACTATTGTGTCGGTGATTCGTATTCTGGCTTCGGTAAGTATGGGGTTCGTTGGTTTGTTTGTTCAAGTCCCTGGGTTCGAATCTCTACAAATGGAACTGATTCGAACTCTGGGATTGGTTAGTATGATGCTGGTCTGTCTATTTTATTTTATTTTCAGGTTTGAATCTATACAAGTAAAAATGATTCGAATCTTTTGCTTCAGTGGTCAAGTGAAACAGTTTTGTTTAAGAGGATTTGTCTATCTCAATCCGATTTCATTGTACAGATTTCTTCTATCCTAAATCCTCCTTTCTGTATAATATAAAATCGATTTCAATCTTTAAAAATCTGGGTTTCGTCAACACAATCTATACGACACTCAAGAGATAATACTGGTTTCGATGACAAAGAATCTGTGTTTGGAGTTTCAGTGATCAGTCAATGGTTTCACTATCACAGGAATCGGTGTTCTCACTTCTTTTGTTTTCATTTATGGGAATTAAGGTTTCGTTTTCATTGCCCCAGTCTGGTTTCGATGTTCTGAATTCTTTGGTTTGGGGGATCGATCATTTGGCCTCGATACCACTGGTTTGTTTTCAAGACTGGTACTTAGAAACCAAAGACGGTCTCACTTGTATTCACTGATTTGGTTTCACTAACATAAGCACACTAAATGTTCTCAGTCCTTTGGTTTCAGTGATCAGTCTCTGGGTTTCAGTGATCAGTCTCTGGCTATGATGATCAATCTCGTATCTCAGTGATCAGTTCTCTGGTTTCGCTGATCACCACACTGGTCTCGCTGGGGGAGGAGGTGGAGGAGGCAGCAGCGGGCAACACACACACAGGTAAGTCTCCCTCTAGCACCTGAACGTCACACCTGGCGGGCCGCGTCACACACACACAGGTAAGTCTCCCACTAGCACCTGAACGTCACACCTGGCGGGCGGCGTCACACACACACAGGTAAGTCTCCCTCCTGCGGCCCTCACTATCACCGTGATTGATGGATGACACCGGGAAATAACCCACAAAAGTCGTGGTTAAGGTGTGGTTACCGTCCCGTCCCCTGGTGACGTCGCCATAGGAGATAAGGCGAGGCGATCCGTCCGTAGTGAGGCTCCAGAGTCCCTCCCGTCCTTGGGTGGCTGTCTGTCTGCAAAGAAAGAGAAGGAAATAATTCATGAGTGAACTGTCTTGGAGACCTGATGTATGATTCAGTCTGTCAGTGATTCAAAAACGAATCTCCGGTGAATCTTGTTTTTTTTTTCATTTTAATTTAATCTTTATTTTTTCGCCTAGAGTCAAATTTTAATCTGATTTTAAATATTAATCTTTATATTTTTTTATCCAATTTTTCGTCGTCCTGAGTAAAACATTAAGGTCATCCTGGATATAATTGTTTATGACTTAATCAAATATTTATATAGTTGTTCAGATAAACTTAAAGGTTACACATTCCTTAGGTAGTAGGCAGCTACCAAACAGGGAGGTACTACTGCCTGGGAAGATATTGGAAGCATAATGTGTTGTCTATGGTAGACCCTGCTGCCATATGGCATCACGAAAATTGTGACCAAGTCCCAGGTTGCTGATCCGACTTTCTGCCTCATTTACACACTTTGCAGGGTCTCAATTGCTTCTCGTATTATTGACAACACAACATTCATATATCGTTTTTCACTATTGATCTTTGTTTCATTTTTGTATTTCTTTATGGTTCTTTATTATTATTATTATTATTATTATTAGTGTTGTTATTGTTATTATTATTTTATTTTTTATTTTTTATTATAAATTTTATTTACTATGAACTAATTATTATTATTATTATTATTATTATTATTACATTTTCGCCCCCCAGGCCCCGATGTGGGTCAGTGACCTGTGCCCGGGTGGGCTAATCCCCATAAATAAAAAGAAAAAGTCACCTTATTACACCTGATGATTAAAGACCGGAGAATTTCACCTAACCTAACCTAGCCTAACCAACCAACCCTAACCAAACCAACCCTAGCCTAACCCTAACCAAACCAACCCTAGCCTAACCCTAACCTAACCAAACCTAACCTAACCAAACCTAACCTAACCAAACCAAACCCCTCAAATAGCGTTATAAGGTGTTCTTATCACCAGGTAAAATAAACTAGGGTGTCTAATCATCAGGTGAGACAATTATTCTTTTAAAGACAAACAAAATACCATTGACCAGCTCGACAATTTTACGCTGACTTTTATATTTGATTTTAATTTACGGAAAAAATATATATAAATTAACTGTGAAAAAAAAATAATAGAGTATCATTTTCTATTTGTGTATAAAATTTTTCTGGGTGATTTTTTAATGGGAGAAAAATTTTAGTGAGTCATCTTAGGTTTATATAGAAATGTATATATAAGGGAAATGTGTATGTTTATATATGTGTGTGTGTGTGTGTGTGTGTAATGAAGACCTTTTTAGTGTGTATATGGAATCAAATATCAACTTTCAAACCCCTGTAATTAAGGAAGAAATTCGCTTAGGCTTTAAAAAGGTTGAAAGTTGACATGACACTAATTTTTAGCTCCACACACACACACACACACACACACACACACACACACACACACACACACACACACACACATTAATTTCCCCCCAAGAAATACAGTTTAAAAAACAAAATTTAAAAATAGCTGCATGAAAGTTTGGACGTAAAAGTATTTCAACTAAGGAAAATATATAATGTATTTACCAAGTTAATTGTGTGAAGGAAAAATTGAATATACATAATAAGGAATTTTTTAGGAGGAATTAATATGAAATTATTAAGAAAATTATGTAAAAAAAATAAATCGATTTTTTTTTACAAATTAGTCAAAAAAATATTTATAAATTACTAAAAATGTACAAGATTATTATAAAATGAATGTAGAATTATTAAAACTATATTGTAAAGTACAGATATAAAGAGCTATATGCTGCTGTATAACAACACTATGTCTGAATAACACAACATAATAAAGATGAAATAACATAAATAAATAAACATAAACATGAAATAACACTGTATGAACATTAGGTCAACACAGTGATAGTTGTGGTAGTGACGATACTTCTCAACATGAGGTGCACAGGCTGTAAACAATCCCTGTACTGAACATGTCCGCTACCAATAAGTATTTGTAATGTGTATACCGTAGGCACTTATACGTATAATTATAGCCTTTTGTATTAAATTCGGTCAATTTTATTAATAATACCAACAAATGTTTGATAACAGGTCCATAAAGTGATGGTGAGCTGTGGTAGTGAGGAACATGATAGCATATAGCCAGTGACTTGGCTTTGCCGGTACAGTCGGCTTTAGATCTGCTCAAATTATTTTTCCCAAATACACCTTGTTAACTATCGGGTGTATCTTATGACCTGTAGTGTTGCCTCCTCTTGATCCCTGGCACACAGCCTCAGATTTATTTTATTTATTTTCCCTGGCAATCTGAGGGACACAAGCTTCAAAACCGCCAGCTTTAAGGGAACACCGTATGTTAAAATATCACAGAATGATATAAAAAATATAGAATTATTAAAAATATATAATTTATAGAACTATACAGTGTTCTGTGTCACATCTCCTTAAAATATACAATTAATAACAAAAGAAAATCAATTAGAAAGTTTCTGAGCGGGAGAAAGGAAGGATGGAGATTATGTTATTACGTTATAAAACAAGTAAAATGCCTCGTGTAATATGTCATTGAAACAAATAAAATAACAAAAGTGAAATATATAAAAAATCTGACATTTTTTTCAATAAAATTATTAATCCCAGAAAAAAAATATAGATTAAAAAAGTAAATCGTAATTGTAAAAGCAGCAAAAATAAATAAATAATCTAAATATAAAAGTTTCCAATAAAAAATAAATCACATTAATATTTAAAACAAAATTAATTAAATTATAAATTATCTTATCCAGAAAAAATCAATTCAAGATGAGTTTTTAATTTTCTTAGTTTTAAATAACATAAGGAGTCGTAGTTACCATAGCAACCAACAGTGCCTGACATAAACCCTTTACCATGTAATGATAAACCTTACGAATCCAACGCCAGACTAACGTTCGCCCGCTCTACCTACACCTCTTGATAAAAAAAATCTTCGCCAGACTAACGTTCGCCCGCTCTACACACTCTCGATAGAAATAAACCTTCGCCAGACTAACGTTCGCCTGCTCTACCTACACCTCTCGATAAAAAATCTTCGCCAGACAACGTTCGCCCGCTCTACCTACACCTCTTGATAAAAAATCTTCGCCAGACTGACGTTCGCCCTGCTCTACCTACACCTCTCGATAAAAAAATCTTCGCCAGACTAACGTTCGCCTGCTCTACCTACACCTCTTGATAGAAATAAAACCTTCGCCAGACTAACGTTCGCCTGCTCTACCTACACCTCTCGATAAAAATATCTTCGCCAGACTAATGTTCGCCCGCTCTACCTACACACTCTCGATAAAAAAAATCTTCGCCAGACTAATAACGTTCGCCTGCTCTACCTACACCTCTTGATAGAAATAAAACCTTCGCCAGACTAACGTTCGCCTGCTCTACCTACACCTCTTGATAAAAAAAATCTTCGCCAGACTAACGTTCGCCTGCTCTACCTACACCTCTCGATAAAAAAAATCTTCGCCAGACTAACGTTCGCCCACTCTACCTACACCTCTTGATAAAAAAATCTTCGCCAGACTAACGTTCGCCCGCTCTACCTACACCTCTCGATAAAAAAAATCTTCGCCAGACTAACGTTCGCCCGCTCTACCTACAAGAACACCTCTCGACAGCATAAAACCTTCGCCAGACTAAGGATGGCTCGCCTTCTGCCAGCAGCGGCGCTCGTTTACGCTCAGCAGGACACAGTGAGGGTAATGCCATCAGTGTAATGTTCCTCAATAACTTATGCATATATTTCTTCAGTACAGTTCGTGTCTTTGTTTAATTTTTGTTTGTTTACTTGTTTCTTTGTGTTTGTATATTTTTGTTTGTTTGTATTTGTTTTTGCTTGTGTTTCATGTTTGTTTTTGTTTGTTGTTTGTGTATTTGTTCTTGTTTGTACTGTTTTTTTGTGATTATTTGTGTGTTTGCTTATGTTTGTTTGTTTGTGTATATTTTTATTTTTGTATCTCTTTGTTTGTGTTTGTTTGTTTGCTTATAATTGATTTTGTTTGTATTGTTTTTCTTAGTCTTTGTTTGTCTGTTTGTTTACGTAGAAAACCTTCATTTAACAGACTGCAGGAGAAGTGAAACCTCCATCATGGCGATACTGGTAGTAGTGGTAGGTGATGGTAGTAATGGTGGTGGTGGTAGTGGTGGTAGTGGCAGTTGGACTAGTGGTAGCAGTGGTAGTAGCAGTGGTAGCGGTGGAAGTAGTGGTTAGTGGTGGTAGTGGTGGAGTAGGGGTAGTAATGGTGGTAGTTGTGGTGGTGGTGGTGGTGGTATCAGTGGTAGTCATAGTGGTGATAGTGGTGTTAGTGGTGATAGTGGTGTCAGTGGTGTCAGTGGTGTTAGTGGTAGTCATAGTGGTGATAGTGGTGATAGTGGTGTCAGTGGTAGTCATAGTGGTGATAGTGGTGTCAGTGGTAGTCATAGTGGTGTTAGTGGTGATAGTGGTGTCAGTGGTGATAGTGGTGATAGTGGTGATAGTGGTGATAGTGGTGTCAGTGGTAGTCATAGTGGTGATAGTGGTAGTCATAGTGGTGTTAGTGGTGATAGTGGTGATAGTGGTGATGAGTGGTGATGGTGGTGATGAGTGGTAGTCATAGTGGTGATGGTGATGATAGTGGTGATGGTGGTGATGGGGGTGTCAGTGGTAGTCATAGTGGTGATAGTGGTGTCAGTGGTGAGTCATAATGGTGTTAGTGATGGTGGTGATGAGTGGTGATGGGGTGTCAATTGGTGATCATAGTGGTGATAGAGGTGTCAGTGGTAGTCATAGTGGTGATAGTGATGATAGTGGTGATAGTGGTTGATAGAGGTCGGTGGTAGTCATAGTGGTACGATAGTGAAATTGTCAGTGGTAGTCATGGTGGTGATAGTGATGATAGTGGTGATAGTGGTGATAGAGGTGTCAGTGGTAGTCATAATTGGTGATGGGGTATCAGTGTGGTAGTCATGGTGGTGATAGTGATGTTGTGGTGATAGTAATTTGATAGGGGGTGTCAGTGGTAGTGTAGTGGTGATAGAGGTGTCGTGGTAGTCATAGTGGTGATAGTGATGATGAGTGGTGATGAGTGGTGATAGAGGGGTGTCGGTGGTAGTCATAGTGGTGATAGTGGTGTCAGTGGTAGTCATAGTGGTGTTAGTGATGATAGTGGTGATAGTGGTGATAGAGGTGTCAGTGGTAGTCATAGTGGTGATAGTGGTGATAGTGGTAGTCATAGTGGTGATAGTGGTGTCAGTGGTAGTCATAGTGGTGTTAGTGATGATAGTGGTGATAGTGGTGATAGAGGTGTCAGTGGTAGTCATAGTGGTGATAGAGGTGTCAGTGGTAGTCATAGTGGTGATAGAGGTGTCAGTGGTAGTCATAGTGGTGATAGTGGTGATAGGTATGGCTGCCCCTGCCAGCTCCACATACTGTAATTGTAAAATAAAATCAGCGGTGCCGCAGCTTCATTCAATAAACTATTTAATCAACATGTACAACTTTTTAATTGGCATAATTACAGTGTATGTCTGTCTGTGTGTGTGTGTGTGTGTGTGTGTGTGTGTCTGTAGGATAGCTTGTCTTCAAGTAGTAGCTGTTCTGTTAATTAATGTATGTATGTATGTATGTATGTATGGAGCTTTCGTTCTAAACACGATCAATAATAATAATAATAATAATAATAATAATAATAATAATAATAATAAAACCTTTCTCGCTTTTACACACACACACACACACACATCACACGTGTCCCCCTAAAAAAATACAAATACAAATAAAAAAAGACCCAAATTCTCAGTGAGAGGTAGGAGGGCGTCCGTGAGAGGTAGGAGGGCGTCCGTGAGAGGTTGGAGGGCGTCCGTGAGAGGTAGGAGGCCGTCTTGTTGGGTCATGATCTGGACACAATGGTGGGGTGAGGCGCGAGGTTTGCGTGGCTGGTCGCTGTAAATTGTTCATGTAATTACAGTGTGTCTTGGGACCTCCTACTGTTGGCCTTTTGCTAATGGCGCATAATGATATCACTTTTTGGGGTATTGGGATTTTTTCGTGAAGGGTCAGATTTTTTTTTATTTTGGCATGATTGCATTGGGTGGGCGGATTTTTGTGAGGATGGGTCAGATTTTTTTCGTTGGGTCAGATTTTTTTGGGGGAGAATAACAGATTTTTGGGGGTTTTTTAAGGATGGGTGGATTAACCGATTATTTCTAAGGGTGGGCTGATTTTATTTTTTTAATGGCAGATTTTCGTGGGTTAAGTTTTGGTGAGAAACAGATTTGGGGGGGAAAATTTGAGAGTTCACATTATTATTATTATTATTATTATTATTATCCTACCCTCCCATTCCACACATGAGAACTGTATATAGCATATTAAATTCTCTCTCTCTCTTTCTGTATAACTCGTATAACAATCATAGAGAGAGAGAAAGAATATAAGAGAAACAGACACAAAAGAGAGAGAGAGAGAGAGACAAACAGACAGACAGACAGAGAGACAGAGAGACAGGAGTAAGCTGTGGACTGAACGAACAGAGGCTATACCAGTGTTGTGAATAACTTACAAAGGTTAACTGCTTCCCATGTACGTATACCTTTCCATGTACGTACACAAACTCCTACGTACAGTCTTCTAGTTCTACGTACACTGTAACCATGTACACTGCCCCACCCCCCCTACGTACGATCACCAACTGACGCTGTTTCCATTGTACTCTCTCTCTCTCTCTCTCTCTCTCTCTCTCTCTCTCTCTCTCTCTCAAAGATGAAACACTAAACAAACAAACAAACAATTTATTTATACCCACACTCTATCTAAACAAACACAAACCAACACTAAACAAACAAACAAACAATTTATTTATCCCACACTCTATCTAAACAAACACAAACCAACACTAAACAAACAAACAAACCTCACGATTACTCCAAACAAGAGTAAATACACTTAAGTTAAGCTGTGATCAGTTGTTGGTGTACACATTACTAAACGACCCAGCAAACACACATACTTGTACATAACATAAACACATACATACACTCACACATACACATACTACAAAACACACACACACACATACTATAAAAACACACACACACACACATACTATAAAACACACACACACACACACACACACACCAACACACCTGCAACACACACACACACAACACACACACGCACACACACACACTGCAAAACGCACACACACAACACACACACACACACATAAAAACACACACACACAGACACACATCACAACACACACACACACACACACACACACACACATACTCACAACACCACACACACACACACATACCATAAACACACACACATACAACATACACACACACACACACACACACACACCACAAAACACACACACACACACACACACACACACACACACACTACAACACACACACACACACACACCCTCACAAAAAACACACACACACACACACACTACAAAAACACACACACACACACACACACACACACACATACTACAACACACACACACACACACACACCACATAAAAACACACACACACACACACACACACACACACACACACACACACACACTACAAATACACACACACACTACAAACACACACACACACACACACACACACACACAACACACACACACACACACACACACACTACAAAAAATACACACACACACACACACATACACACACACACACACGCACGCACACACACACGCACGCACGCACGCACACACACACACACACACACTCACATAGTTGGCCGGAGTTTTAATTGTTGTTAACTTCTGATAAAAATTCCTCCCGTATTTCCATCAATGATTTTTTCTATTGTAATTGTATAGAGTTGAGTCAGTGTGCGGATATATATATATATATATATATATATATATATATATATATATATATATATATATATATATATATATATATATATATATATATATATATATATATATATATATATATATATATTGAGCTAAATAAAGGTACAGATCTATGTATTGAGTTATATATTATGTTGTATCTTGTTATAAAGATGCTATATCAAGTAAAGTATACTGTACTACCTGTATTTAATATATATTTTTATATTGGATTGGGCAAGTTATTTTAGAACTGTGATATCGATATCGTTGTTGCGATATTATACTTGTATTTCTCTATTTCAACAATTACAGTCATTAAACAATTAAAATTATTTCATACACTACACAAAAAAATTAGTTAAAGTGAGAAACAGTCGTAGGAACTATTTTATTTATCCAGTGAGTCAGTTACCTTTGATGATTCTGCTATTTGTCCGGCATTTGTTCTGATTTATCGAGGGAGGCAAGGTTCGATTAGGTTAGGTTACTTAAGTTTATTAATGTTATGTTATGTTGTTATGTTATGTTATGTTATGTTATGTTGTTATGTTATGTTAGGTTAGCTTATGTTATGAGCCTCAAGCAACCAGAGCGAACGCTGGACAAATAGTGAAAGTAAAGCCCCATGATCGGATAACTAACTACTGCCTATGTGTTTTTATTATTTTTCATCAATATCACCAAGTTCTCTATAAAAAGATAAGTATTAACCTGTCAATCTATAGTTTGTTCAGAGAAAAACAAATTCCTAATATTATTCTTATATTATTATAGTTTTTGTTGACACAGTTTGTGTTTGAGAAACCAACATAGTGAAGGCTTTTATAGTACCCGCTGTTCCCATTTCCTTTAATATAAACGTAATCACTAGGATGTGTAAAGCCGATTCAGTTCACCTTATTATATTCAAAGCTATTGTTCGGTTCTTTTATTAGTTTTAAAGTATATATTTCAACTTTTATACTCGTGAAAGACTTCCGAGAAAAGGTTAAACGGAATAAAATTTGAGAAGAATGCAAAGGACCATGTTGACCGAGAAGCAACGGACATGAGAGGTGCAGGGACAATGCAAATTTCACATCATCGTTCTTTCCTGAGCGTCAAAATAAGAAAACAGGTCAGTTGATTATTATCTTGAACTCGTAACTGTAGCTTAATTTGTCTAAAGGTGTGTATGTGTGTAATTTCCTTGTTTTTGTTGTTGTTACTAATCACGGTCGAGGTAACATACACGGTAGTACGCCATATTGAGTCTATTTTACTTATATGTAATCTACTACTTCACTTACTTTTAATCTATTAATTTACTTACTTGTATATAATACTTTACTTACTTTTTAATCTATCATCCTCGTCACTTACCAGCTAAGTTAACGGGACACACAGTAAGTTAACACACACACACTATAAGCAAGTACTGGGGATCTACAGTACAGCAGTAAACGAGCTTTTGTTCGTACGAAATGTGAGCTCGAGAGGATATGGGATTAAAATATATATTACTATTACTCTCTAGGCCAGGGGTTCTTAACCTGGGGTCCATGGATGGGCTTCAGGGGGTCCGTGAAGGTCAGATAAAAATTTAACATTTATATTCACTACACTTTGTGTATGTCATACACTGTATGAGGCAATGAACTTTCAATAAAATAAAGTATATTCATTGCATGCAAAGTTGTGTTTATGTGCTTATGTGCATTTTCCTAGGGAGGGGGTCCATAGCTTTCACCAGACTCTCAAAGGGGTCCGTGACTCATAAGAGGTTAAGAACCACTGCTCTAGGCTATTATTATTATTATTATTATTATTATTATTATTATTATTATTATTATTATTATTATTATTATTAAAAAATCAAACATTAATATAAACTTGAATTACGATAAATTAACGAAAAATCTCATTGTATGGTAAAGAAATATCGATTAATTATTAAGATATAACAAGGTATTATAATAAGAAGTTGATTCCTCTTAATGCTGCGGTATTTTTTGTGTGAGGTCAGGTGTGTGTCAGGACCTTAAGTTATTTCATCTGACGCTTAAACACCCTAACGCTAACCTAACCTACGTGCTATTCCAGACAAGATTTACAATATATGTTTATTATTGAATGTTATCACGAGTTTAACAAGCTGTTTGGGACAGACAGACAGACAGACAGAGATAGATAGATAGATAGATAGATAGAAAACAAAACGATACCTTATGCACACGCACTCACACACGCACGCACACACACACACACACACACACACAAAACTTAACATTATTATCATACTGCTCACATAAGACTCCATCATACATAAGGCTCAGTATGATAATAGAGAAACTTAATAATATGAGATAAAGTTAGATGGACAAGGAGAAAGTTTAGAAAGTTTGGCAGAAAGTTGACGATTTAAGTTAAGTGATATTGAAGCGCATTTTCTACTAGTTAATTTGGATATGAAGATTCCCGGAGTGGTGATGTGAGTGTGGGGGTGTGGGAGAGTGTGTGGGGGTGTGGGAGAGTGTGTGGGGGTGTGGGAGAGTGTGTGGGGGTGTGGGAGTGTGTGTGGGGGTGTGGGGAGAGTGTGTGGGGTGTGGGGAGTGTGTGGGGGTGTGGGGAGGTGTGTGGAGGTGTGGGAGGTGTGTGTGGGGTGTGGGAGAGTGTGTGGCCAGGGGGTGTGGGGGGGGTGTGTGGGGGTGTGGGAGGGGTGTGTGGGGTGTGGGGAGAGTGTGTGGGGTGTGGGAGAGTGTGTGGGGATGTGGGGAGGAGGTGTGTGGGGGTTTGGAGTGTGTGGGGGTGTGGGGAGAGTGTGTGTGGGGGGGTGTGGGGAGTGTGTGGGGATGTGGAAGAGTGTGGGGTGTGGGGAGGAGGTGTGTGGAATTTGTGGGAGGGGTGTGGGGATGTGGGGAGAATGTGGGGATGTGGGGAAGTGTGTGGGGGTGTGGGAGAGTGTGTGGGGTGTGCTGGGAGGGGGTGTGTGGGGGTGTGGGGGAAGTGTGTGAAGTGTGGAAAAGAGTGTGCAGGGGTGTGGGGAGAAATAGTAGTAGGGGTGTGGGAGGGGTGCATGTGTGGTGGTGTGGGGTATGTGTGGGGATGTGGGAGAGTGTGTGGGGGTGTGGGAGAGTGTGTGGGTGTGTGTGATAGATCGATTGATAGAATGAAGAAGAAGAAGAAGAAGAAGAAGAACAGGAGGAAGAGGAAAAAGAAGAAGAAGAAGAAAAAGAAGAGCAGGAGGAGGAGGAGGAGGAGGAGGAAGAGGAAGAAGGAGGAAGGGCAGAATCATGCGAAGAAAATGGTGGCCACTGCATACTGGCGAGGGCGAGGCTGATGGAGGAGTGTTGGCAGCTAGCAGAGCATGGCAGACACCCTCGTGGCCAGCAGACACCAGCAGACACCCTCGTATCCAGGAGACACCAGCAGACAGCACCAGCAGACACCCTCGTATCCAGGAGACACCAGCAGACAGCACCATCAGACACCCTTTTAGCCAGCAGACATCAGCAGCAGACACCCCCATAGCCATCAAGCAGCAGCAGATGCCCCCGTAGCCAGCAGACATCACCAGCAGATAACCTCGTAGTCAGCAGACAGCACCAGCAGATACCCTCATAGCCAGCAGACAACCTCGTAACCAGGAGACAGCACCAGCAGACAGCTGCGTAGCAGACAGACCACGGCAGACAGCAGACTGGCTCTAATTTCTTAGCCCATTTCATAAACGCTTAATGTTGTTCAAACCCTATTTCTGTGTCCTATTTACCCACTCATCCCTATTTTCGTAACCTATTTACCCCTATTTTCGCGTCTTATATTCCTATTAATTCCTATTTTCGTGCTGTGTTCACCTATTAATCCCATTTAAAACCCCGTCTCAAATTAAATCTCCACCTTATTTTCTTAACTACACTCAGTTCACCCAATTTAACTCTCCAATTTTTGGCTTAGTTCACCCATTAACCCAATTTAACGCTCCAATTGTCTTGATTTACCTATTAAAGTCTATTTTACAACCCCAATTTGATTGCTCTGAAATCTTCCCAATTTTATGAATTTATTTCTGAAGTTAAATGTAATTGTTCTCCTCTGGGTCCACTTTAAAATGGGGTGTAATTTATTTTCATGATATTCAACAATTTATTTCCCTGATACCAATGCATGAAAATAGGAAGAGTTGATATATACATAAGAATAGAAATAGGTAAACTATGAATATAACGAAATAGGTAAAAATGTGAGTATAAAGTATAGGAAACTGGTGAAAAAAATAGGAGTAAAGAAAGAAAAATAGTAAAATTGATGAAAAATTAGGAATATATAGACAAATAATAAAAACTCGTGAAAAATAGGAATATAGACAAAAATAGGAAAATTGGTGAAAATTGGGAGTATAGAGAAAAAATTGCGAAATTTGTGAAAAAATTTGAATATCGAGAGAAATAACGAAATTGGTGACAAAATACGCACATAGAAATAAGCAAAATAGCGAAATTGGTGACAAAATCGAAATATATAGAAAAAATAGCCAAAAATAGAGGAAAAATACGCATATAGAAATAGGCAAAATATAAGAGATCTCTAAGACAAGGAGGCATAAGCGTCATCCTTGGTGGCAATAGAGTGCTATGTTTAGGAGGCGGTAGACTTGGTTTTACTGTACAAGTCATTGAAGAAACGACCCTTATTGCCTTCAGGCTTTACACGGCTACTACCCAGGCCCTTTACCTGTCACTTTATGTTGTGGGATTGGGGTGTTGGGGGGGTCTCTCTCTCTGACACCATTAAAATATCAAAGACTCGTTCACAAAAAGAGAAAAAACATTGTCATTTACGCATCTCCTCCTCCTCTCTCCTCCTCCTCCCTCCTCCTCCTCCCTCCTCCTCTCCCTCCTCTCTCCTCCTCTTTCTCCCCCTCCCTTCTCCCTCTCCGCCTCCTCCTCCTCCTACCTCCTCTTCTCCCTCCGTCTCCTCCTCTCCTCCTTGGGAGTAGTGAGGGAACGAAAACAACACAACTTGGATCAGACCTCGACTCTACTGTAGTGTTGTGGTAGTGAGTGGTGAGTGGTGGTGGTGGTTTTGTAGTGGTATGTATGTATGTATGTATGTATGTACATGTGTCAGTGCACATATATAGATGTGTGTGTGTGTGTGTGTGTGTGTGTGTGTGTGTGTGTGTGTGTGAGTGTGTGTGTACAGTACTCCCACCTGCTGTGTCCACCATCCTGTCGGGTAAACAGTTCATGACAGCCTCAAGACAGCTGGTGTATATCTTCTCTCGGTAGTAAGAGCCGGTCACACACACACACACACACACACACACACACACACACACACACACTCTCTCTCTCTCTCTCTCTCTAGGAAAACGTCTAGGTGAGCGATCGTCCGCCTGGCGTAGGACGCTAAATATTACAATGTTACAGTGGCCATAATATATAGAGCACCCGGGGCCACCCAGCTGTCAGTGGGTACCTGTCTTCACAGTTGAGGAAGTGAAGGTGGTCGAGTACAGTGTCCACCATACTGAAGAAGTGGCCTTAGTCTACAGTGTACAGTACAGTACTATACCCAGACCCACCGCCACACACAGACCGTCTTGAGATAGAGAACACAAGATAACTACACACACTAACGGTGGACACTTTTGTAAACCTATTGATTAAGGTTAAGTGAGAAACTGTAATAAATACAAGAATATTAACAACTAAAATTATACTACTACTATTAATAATAATAATAGCAATATAATAATAAAACAAAAATAATAGTATTAGGAATAGTAACAACAATAATAATAATAATAATAGCAATATAATAATAAGAAGAAAATAATAGTATTAGGAATAATAACAAAAATAATAATAATAATAATAATAATAATAATAATAAAAGCAATATAATAATAAGATAAAAATAATAGTATTAGGAATAGTAACAACAATAATAATAATAATAATAATTATTTGTGTATAAAAAGCAATATAATATATAGTTATAAGATAATATATTAGTATTGTAATAGTAACAATAATAATAATAATGTTTATAATAAGGATATATATATGGAATAGTAACAATAATAAAATATGTGATATTAGTAATTATAATGTAATATTAATAATATTAGTAGTAGTTAAAGTGATAATAATCAGTAGAGTGTGTGTTAATAATAATGTAAGAATAATAATAATATTGTTGGTAGGTTGTAATTTTTATGTGTGTGTAATAATAATAATTTTAGTAATAATAACAATCATAATAATAATAATAATAAGTAAGAAAATAATAATAATAGTATTAGTAATAATAATAAAATAATAATATTAATATGAATAATTTTAGTAATAGTAATAATAATAATAATAATAATAATAATAATAATAATAATAAAACGACTCAAACTTTAGTTTTAATTCCATAAAAACCACTGGCGTTATTTCCTCCAGGAATTTCATATCTTGGTAAGTTTCCACTGGTGACTATATTTCAACATGTTCTTATTATGAATCAATTGAATGGAATTTTATATTTTATCAACTGTAATTTTGTTTTATGTTTCGTTATCGGGATTTTGTTTCATTATATTTTATGCTGTGGGATTTTCTTTGGTGAGCGGGGGCCGGGTTTGTGCGGCTAGACCGTGTCGCTGTGACCCCCGACCATGACGCCGCCATAGACCGACTAAAACCAACACAGAGTTGTAAAATAAATAAACATTAGTGAATCTTAGATTTCTGTACATATTGGTATTAGTCAAAATGTATTGAAATTCTTATAAAACTCTGGAAATTTGGGGATATCTGGAATTTTGAAGCGTGTGGGAAGAATTTAGAGCGAGGAAATAGTTTATGTGGATTAGTAGATGTTATACGCTACTGGAATTATTAACAAACTCTGAGAATTTGGGGGGAGTCGTAGCGAGAACTGAGACCCGTGCTATATACTGTACATGATCAAGATTCAGAATTATTATATAAGCTATATTGTTTTATACGTTTGTTATAAAATATTAGTACTTATGACATACAAATTCATATACTGTTACATAAAAATGATCCTATATAGACAACAATTTCAATTATCCCCCCAAAATATATTTAAATTATTTCCTCCCTCCCCCAAAAAAAAAAATAATGAGTTAAAAGTTATTAAAAAGTATTTTTATTATGACAAAGAAACAAATTAGGCGTCATTATTCTACAAAAAAAAGACTTTGGATATTGGCGGGAAACACTGACTTATTTAATCCTGGAATCCATCTTTATGTCGTAGGTTAGTGAGTCAGTTAGATACGTCCTCACACCTCCAGTTAAGGTGAGAAACTAACGTGAGAACCACTGACGACTAATCTAAGTGAGCTGTAGTAGTAGTAGTAGTAGTAGTAGCTGCATTAAAGTAGTAGTAGTTTGCCCTCCCAATGCGTGTGGCTCTTCCTATGACGGCGATCACGCCATGGTGTTACGAAAGGGGCTTCATATGCATGAGGCATGACGAAGTAAGGGACCTTGCAGCAAATATGCTGAAGGAAATCTGCCGGGATGTCATGGTAGAACCGACCCTCCTTCCATTGGATGGTGAGATCTTCCAACATAGGACTTCAAACACATCTAACGAAGCCCGTGTGGACGTCAGTGCTCGAGGATTCTGGATGCGGGGACAGCGAGCTTTCTTCGACAACAGGATTTTTGATCCCATGGCCGCATGTCACCGTAACCTAGCTCTCGATGCTGCATAGGAGGGAGAACGAAGAAGAGGGCATATGGAGAGAGAATCCAAAACGTTGACCAAGGCAGCTTCACTCCTCTAGTGTTCACAACCTCTGGTGGGATGGGACCAAGTGCAAGATGTTTCTACGCCAGACTCGCGGAGGTGATCTCGAACGAAGCAGCAGCCCAGAAGTTTTGTTACAGCCTGGATGAGATGTCGACTGTCTTTCTCTCCCCTTCGGTCGGCTTTGCTCTGCCTTAGGGGAACGAGAGCTTCTGCCCCAACTCCGACAACTGCTGCAGATATTGACTATGAGGCTACAGTCACTGAATGCCGCATAGATCTGCGGCTCAACTAATTTAACACAGATAGGATAGCTACTTATGTATTAGGATATTTAATATTAAGGTAATTAAATGGTGGCGAAGGTGTGGCTATTGGGGGAGGCTGGAGGCCACAGTAGTAGTAGTATTAGTAGTAGTAGGAGCTGTATAAGTAGTAGTAGTAGTAGTAGTAGTAGTAATAGTAATAGTAGTAGAAGGTATACAAGCCCCCCAACCGCCTTTCCCCACCTCCACCTTGTAATGATAGAGTGATTCCAATTACGTATAGTATATCCTCAGTGCATTTTCGTCGCCATCTTGAGTGTCGTGGTGTCGTAGTTTCATTAATAGAGTTAGATTCGCTCTCCAGTATCCGTTTAGAGACAAAATTTAATGTTTGTGTGTCGTAGTTTAAGTGAATAAGTTAGATAGGTTCTCACATCATCAGTTAGGAAGAAAATTTAACATAGGAATCTTTGAGAATCTTTGTGTCGTAACTAAAGTGAATTAAATTCATTCTTACACAAACAAGATCCGAAAATTATATTATTATTTTTTTATAAATATGAAATCCCAGAAAGTAAAGTTATTAGATTTTTTTATTGAGGATAAAATTAATGCCGCAGAAGAAGAATTGTTGAACGTAAAAATGTGTGTGAGAATCCTCGATGCTGATCAGTGGATGAGAGTAGTGAACCACACACAAAAACACAGAACGGTATCAACATTCAACACCTACTTTCATAATACTTTCTCTACATTTAAGGCCGTTAATAGATAGATTGAGAGATAGACTACAGTACTGCCTGGTACACTACATTACTGCCTGGTACACTACATTACTGCCTGGAACACTACACTGCTGCCTAGAACACTGCACTACTGCCTGGTACACTACACTACTGCCTGGTACACTACATTACTGCCTGGTACACTACATTACTGCCTGGGAACACACTGCCTGGTACTACACCTGCCTACAGAACACTGCACTACTGCCTGGTACACTACACTACTGCCTGGTACACTACATTACTGCTGGTACACTACACTACTGCCTGGAACACTATACTGCTACCTGGAACACTGCACTACTGCCTGGTACACTATATTACTGCCTGGCACACTACACTACTGCCTGGAAACACTATACTGCTGCCTAGTACACTGCCTGGTACCACCAGCCTGGTACAATAGACTGTTCTGCCTGGTACACTATACTATGCCTGGTACCACTACACCTGGCTGGTACACTACTGCCTGGTTCACTACTGCCTGGTACACTACACACACGGCTGGTACACTACATTACTGCCTGGTACCTACACTGTACAGCCTGGTACACTACACTGCCTGCCTGGTAATGCCTACTACCTGGTTACACTACTGCCTGGTACACTACACTGCCTGGTACACTACACACTGCCTGGTTACACTGGTACACACTGTACTGCCTGGTACACCCTACCTGGTGTACTACTGCCTGTGCCTACACCCTACAGTACACTACTGTAATTGCCTCTGCCTGGTACACTACACTGTACTGCCTGGTACACTACTACTGAAAGGTGCTACACTGCTGCTGGTACACTACACTGTACTGCCTGGTACACCCTACCTGGTGTGCCCTCGGTACATACTACTGCCTGGTACACTACACTACTGTATTGCACTACACTACTGCCTGGTGCACATACCTGCCTGGTACTCTACACTGCATGGTACACTACACTACTGTCTGGTGTGCTACTGCTGGTACTATTGCCTGGTACACACACTACTGCCTGGTACCACTGCCTGGTACACTACACTACTGCCTGGTACACTACCTACTGCCTGGTACACACTGTACGACCACAGTGCCTACACTGTGCCTGGTACACTACACTACTGCCTGGTACACTACACTACTGCATGGTAGACTACATTACTGCCTGGTACATTACACTACTGCCTGGTACACTACACTACTGCACTGCTACACCACACCTGCCTGGTACACTCCACTTCTGTAGTACTACACTACTGCCTGGTACACCATTACTGCCTGGTACACTACACTGCCTGGTACACTACATCCTGCCTGGTACACTACCTACTGCCTGGTACTACATCACTGCTGCGGTACACTACACACTGCCTGGTACACTACACTGCACCTGGTACACCCTACTGCCTGTTACACTACTTCTGCCTGGTACACTACACTGTACTGCCTGGTACACTACATTACTGCCTGGTACCTACCTGTTTCCACTACTGCATGGTACTACATTACTGCCTGGTACCTACACTACTGCCTGGTACTACCTGTGTCTGGTACACACTACTGCCTGGTACCTCATTACTGCCTGTCACTACCTGCCTGGTACACTCACTGCACTGCGTACGCTACACTGCTGCCTAGTACACTACATCACTTTACCTCACTACTGCCTGGTACACTTCACATTTACTGCCTGGTACACTGCACTGCCTGTTACTACACTACTGCCTGGTACACTACACTACTCCTGGTACACTACACTACTGCCTGGTACACTACATCACTGCTGGTACACTACACTGCCTGGTACACCATTTACTGCCTGGTACATACACTACACCTGGTACACTACACTACCTTGGTACACTACACTACTCATGGTACACTACATGCCTTTCATTACTGCCTGGTACACTACTACTGCCTGGTACACTACACTACTGCCTGGTACACTACACCTGCCTGTTTTCTACATGTATTACACTACCTGGTACACTACATTACTGCCTGGTACACTACACTACTGCCTGGTACACACCACACTACTGCCTGGTACATTACATTACTACCTGGTACACTACATTACTGCCTGGTAACTACACTACTGCCTGGTACACTATATTACTGCCTGGTACACTACATTACTGCCTGGTACACTACACTACTGCCTGCTGCACAACATTACTGCCTGGTACACTGCACTACTGCCTGGCACTACACTACTGCTTGGTACACTACATTACTGCCTGGAACACACTACTGCCTGGTACACTACACTCACTGCCTGGTACACTACACTACTGCCTGGTACACTACACTACTGCCTGGACACTACATTACTGCCTGGTACACTACACTACTGCCTGGTACACTCATACCACTGCCTGAACACTACATTACTGCCTGGAACACTACATTACTGCCTGGTACACTCTATCACGCTCCGGTACACTACACCACTGCCTGGACACCACATTACTGCCTGGTACACTACACTACTGCCTGGTACACCCACTACTGCCTGGTACACTACATTACTGCCTGGTACACTACATTACTGCCTGGTACACTACACTACTGCCTGGTACACTACATTACTGCCTGGTACACTACACTACTGCCTGGTACACTACACTACTGCCTGGGACACTACATTACTGCCTGGTACACTACATACTGCCTGGTACACCACATTACTGCCTGCACACACACGCCCCTGGTACACTACACTACTGCCTGGTACACCACATTTTCTGCCTGGTACACCACATCTCTGCCTGGTACACTACACCACGCCTGGTACACTACATTACTGCCTGGACACTACATTACTGCCTGGTACACTACATTACTGCCTGGTACACTACACTACTGCTCCGTACACTACACTACTGCCTGTGCCATTACATTACTGCCTGGTACACTACATTACTGCCTGGTACACTACACTACTGCCTGGTACACTACACTACTGCCTGGACACTACATTACTGCCTGGTACACTACATTACTGCCTGGTACACTACACTACTGCCTGGTACACTACATTACTGCCTGGTACACTACATTACTGCCTGGTACACCACACTACTGCCTGGTACACCACATTACTGCCTGGTACACTACATTACTGCCTGGTACACTACATTACTGCCTGGTACACTACACTACTGCCTGGCACACTACACATTACTGCCTGGTACACTACATTACTGCCTGGTACACTCACACTACTGCCTGGACACTACACTTACTGCCTCGTACACTACACTACTGCCTGGTACACTCACACTACCGCCTGGTACACTACATTACTGCCTGGTACACTACATTACTGCCTGGCACACCACACACCTACTGCCTGGTACACTACACTACTGCCTGGTACCACACTACTGCCTGGTACACACATTACTGCCTGGGCACACTACACTACTGCCTGGTACACTACATTACTGCCTGGTACACTACACTGCCTGGTACACCACACCACCGCCTGGCACACCACACATTACCGCCTGGTACACCTACCACTGCCTGGCACACCTACACTACCGCCTGGCACACTACATTGCCTGGTACACTACACTCACTGCCTGGTACACTACACTACTGCCTGGTACACACATTACTGCCTGGTACACTACACTACTGCCTGGCACACTACATTACTGCACACTCACACCACCGCCTGGCACACCACACACTGCCTGGCACACCACACCACTGCCTGGCACACCACACCCACTGCACACCACACACCACTGCCTGGCACACCACACCACTGCCTGGCACACTCATTACTGCCTGCACACCACACCACTGCCTGGTACACCACACCGCTGCCTGGCACACCACATCACTGCCTGCACACACACTACTGCTTACATCACCGCCCGGTACACCACACCACGCCTGCACACCACACTACCGCCCCTGTACACTACACTATGCCCGGTACAGCACACACTACCGCCTGGCACACCACACACCGCCTGGCACACCACACTACCGCCTGGTACACCACACCACTGCCTGGACACCACACACGCTCGGCACACCACACCACCGCCTGGTACACTACACACCGCCTGGCACACCACACCTACTGCCCGTGGCCATCACATCACTGTCTGGTACACCACACTCACCGCGCGGCACACCCACCATCACCTGGCACACTACACTACCGTCTGGCACACACCACATTACTGCCCTGCACACACATCACCGCCCGTTAATACTAATCACCGTTGGTACACATTAACCACTGCCCGGCACACCACCACGCCCGGCACACCACACTACCGCCTGGTACACACACACCACTGCCTGGTACACCACACCACCGCCTGGCACACCACACCACTGCCTGGCACACTACACTACCGCCTGGCACACTACACCACCGCCTGGTACACCACTTCACCGCCTGGCTACACCACATTACCGCCTGGCACACCACTTCACCGCCTGGCACACCACACCACCGCCTGCACACCACACACTGCCTGCACACTACACCACTGCCTGCACACCACACTCACCGCCCGGCACACACCACCGCCTGCACACCACAATACCTGCACACCACACCACTGCCCAGCACACCACACACCGCCTGGCACACCACACCACTGCCTGGCACACCACACGTACTCCCTGGCATTAATTCACACCCACTGCCTGGCACACCACACCACCTGCCTGGCACACCACACCTACCGCCTGGTACACCACACCGCCTGGCACACCACACTACTGCCTGGCACACCACACCACCGCCTGGCACACCACACTACCGCCTGGTACACCACACTACTGCCCGGCACACCACACCACCGGACCGGCACCACACCACGCTGGTACACCACCACCAGCCCGGCACACTCACACCACTGCCTGGCACACCAATCACCGCCCGGCACACCACACCACCGCCTGGCACACTACACCACCGCCTGGTGCACTACACTACTGCCTGGTACACCACACTTACTGCCTGGCACACCACATCACTGCCCGGTACACCACCACCGCCCGGGTTCACCACACCACCGCCTGGAGACACCACACTACCGCTCTGGCACACCACACCACTGCCTGGTAAACCACACCACTGCCTGGCACACCACATTACTGCCTGGTACACCACACCACGTCGGCACACCACACCACCGCCTGGCACCACACTACCGCCCGGTACACCACACCTACGCCTGCACCACACACTACCGCCTGGCACACCACACTGTGCCGCCTGTACACCACACCACTGCCTGGCACACCACACCACTGCCTGGTACACCACACTGTGCTGCCTGCACCACCACTACGCCTGGTACACCACACTGTCTGCCTGCACACCAACACTACGCCTGGTACACCACACTGGCACCCCACACACACCACTGCCTGGTACACACCACACTGTACTGCCTGGTACACCACTACTGCCTGGCACACCACACCACTGCCTGGTACACTACACCACTGCCTGGCACACTACATTACCGCCTGGTACACCACACTGTACTGCCCAGTACACTACATCACTGCCTGGTACACCACATTACGCTCGGATACACTACCGCGTCTCTCATTACTGCCCGTTAACTACACCACTGCCTGGTACACTACACTTACCGCCTGGCACACACTAATTACCGCCTGGCACACCATAACACTGCCTGGCACACGCACCATCAGTTCAGTACACTACACTACCGCTGGCACACCACACCGTACCGCCTGGCACACCACACCACCGCCTGGCACACCACACTACTGCCTGGACACTCACTACTGCCTGGGTACACCACACTACCGCCTGGTACACTACACCAATGTCTGCACACTGCAATCACATTACTGCTCTGGCACACTCACACTGTACTGCCTGGCACACTACACTACTGCCTGGCACACTACACCAATGTCTGGTACACCACACTACACACTGCCTGGCACACCACACTGCACCGCCTGGCACACCTACACCAACTGTTCGGCACACCACACCGTACTGCCCACACCACACACCACTGCCTGGCATACCACACTGTACTGCCTGGTACACCACACCACTGCCTGGTACACACCACACCACTGCCTGCACACCACACTACCGCCTGGTGCAATACACTGCCTGGCACACCACACTACCGCCTGGTACACTACACGCACTGCCTGGTACACCAAACTGCACTGTCTGCACACACCACTGTCTGGTGCACCACTGTTCGACACCATACTACCGTCTGGTACACCACATCACTGGCTCAGTACACTTACACTGCCTCGACACCATACACTTCACCGTCTGGTACACTCACCACTGCCTGGCACACCACACCACTGCCTGGCACACCACACTACCGCCTGGTACACTACACCACCGTCGGTACACACATTACCGCCTGGTACACCACACTACTGCCTGGCACACAACTACTGCCTGGTACACCACACTACTGCCCGGTAACACCACACCACGGCCTGCCACCACACCGCCTGGCACACCACACCACTGCCTGGCACACTAATCACCAGTGCGTACACTACACCACTGCCTGGTACACCACACCACCGCCTGCCACACTACAATTACGCCTGCCACACCAATACTGCCTGCTACACTACACTACTGCCCGCTACACTACACTACTGCCTGCACACTACACTATTGCCTGTGCACATACACTACTGCCTGGTACAATACACTACCTGCTGGTACACTACACTGTACTGCCCGGTACCATCACCAGAGAGGGACTTCACCATAATAATGACCCGGCGGTGGGGGCTGCTCTCTCCGGGAAATAATTGCCATCGTGGGAAGGAGACAACAATAGCACTAAAAACTTATAAGAAGTAATTGTGTTGAGGGGAGAGCATTGTACCGGCGGATGAGGAACGGAGTGTGGGGGAGTACACCTGTGGAGTAATATACCTGTTTGGGAAGAATTAGAGTTACTATAACAACATCGTAGGTGAGTACAGGTGAGGAGGTGTTTGTACCTGTCGACGGCGCTGGTGAGAACAGGAGCGAGCGGCGGGCGGCAGGTGTAGGGAAGGTCGACGGCACTGCGATGCAGGCGGCAGCGCCACGGTCTGGCTGGGCCACGTGGCGGCACCGTCTCACAGGCGCTTATTCGCCTCTCTGTCTCTCTCTATCTCTATCTACAGTAGCTCACAACTCTATATATCTCTAACACACAGTCATCACTAAATCGCGGAGGTCCTCAGGGTGGCGGTAACTGGGTGAGGCGACGGACACACAACGACCTCAGTGTGCTGGTGGCCCCTCACTCTGACCCACACGGCGAGGATGGTCAAAAATTGGCCCCCTTTTTTCCCCTCTCCGGAGGTTGATGAGGAGAGGAAGAAGATGTACGAGCGTGTGAGGGAGGCGGATGAGTGAGCGAGGGGAGCCCCGAAGTCACTAAGGACGGGCTGGTGAGTGTGGAAGAGTGACGGGGAGTGACTGAGTGTGTGCGCGGTGGTGGTGACGGTGTGCTGGCGAGGGGGACGTATTAAGTCGGCGCGGACCAGCCACGGGCAACCTATCCGCGGACACCTTCCTGCCCTAGGCTCTCCCGCGCACCCTCCTCCTCCTCTCCTTCACCCTTCTTTCTCTTCCTCCTCCCTTCCTCCTCCTCCTCCTCCCTGGCCTGATGTTCGCGAAGCACCTCACTTCGGAGGCACACAAGCGAGTTGGAACCTTGCTTACACCTCTGTGCAAAACTTCTGGCTGATGCCTAGAGGCTCCACACACATATATATATATATATATATATATATATATATATATATATATATATATATATATATATATATACTACAACCACAAAACGCACACACATACGTATATCCAAAACACACACACACACACACGTACGTACGTACGTACGCCCCAACACACACACACACACAACTACTACTTTCCTGTCACTCGGGATCGAGTGTGACGATCATCAAAACACACACACACCCACATACACACACAAGGTCCTGGCCTCACATATCAAATACAATAAACATACATCCATTTACACAAACAATCTCTACTATTTACATACCAATCAACTTTGTATATTAAAGAAAGATTAAAACAGGTATTTACAACGAATTAATTACAGGTAGACACACACACACACACACACACGAGAGAGTTGAGATGAATTCCGGCGTAAAATAATTTGTCAGCGGTTTATGAATTGTGATCGTCAACACTGGCATGAACACCGTCATTGTCAACACAGTATTACCCACATAACAACTTTCCAACAAACCGTGAAAGTAAATTATTAGTGTTGTGTAGAGCAGCGCCAGTTGTCCGGGAGTATGGCGCCCACGGATAAAACTGTGGGGAGGTATTCTGAGCTGGTCGTGGGGTTACTATCTCTGGATGGTGTGAGGTGTTCCGTCCTCGCTAATATGGGGGTTTGTTTTTAGATTTGTTGTTTTAATTTGTCGGTTGGTGAAAAGGTAATAAATAAATAAATAACAATACAATAATAATAATAACAATAATAATAATATTAATAATAATAATAATATATCCATCAACAAAGGACCATCTTTAATATAGTACACACCTGCAGTAATAGTGACACAGCAGGTATATGACTGGTTCCTCGTTGTCTGGTTCGATGGTTATCGTGAGGCACAGGTCAGCATACTCACCTCGCAAGTGATTGGTCCTGGCCTGATCCCCGGGCAGGGTGAAACCATAGGCAAGTTCCTTTTGCGCCATTTGCCTCTGTCTACCCAGACGTGGGAACCTGGATGTTAATCGATTTGATCGTATTCCGGGAATGTTAGCCAGTGCAGTTGGCGAGTTGTCCGGTCTTCTCGGACTATTCCTTGACACCGGGTCATGCAACTCGTTAACTCAGGGTGTGGTTGTTGTGTTGGCGACAGCTTCTACACTTTAAACAAATTCACACCTAGGAGGCCCTTGGGCCAGGTATAGATTATTATCGTATAAAAAGGCCGATTAAACCTTAGGCACTGCACTCGACGGGTTTCACTTCCTCAGATGCAAAGTTAGGTGTCCATTCATAGCTGAGTTGACTCCCTGGGCCTGAACTAGTGAGGGGAGGAGGTGAGTTATGTATCAGCTCACCCACTTATTATTAGTAGTATTGTCCTTTCTCTCTCCCTTCTCCTTTTCTGACTCCTCAACCAACCTCACCCCCATCCCTCCCCACCCTCACCCCAGTCCTCCCCACCTAACCGGAAAATCAGACAAGTGAGTGTACCTACTACTCTCCCTCCCCTCTCCCTCCCCTTCCTCCCCTCTCCCCTTCCCTCCCCTCCCTCACCTCCCCTACCCGCACTATCACCACCCACCCCCACCCTCCCCCTTCCTCCACAGCACCACCATTCCCTACATCCCTCCCCTCTCCCCACCTCCCCCCCTCCCCTCTCACCCTCACGCCCACACCCCTCAGTCCATCGTTTAAATAATTTCCTGAATGGTCCACCTACAGCCACTCAGGGTAATCACTGGGCATGTGTCTGGCCTCCCCTCCCTTCCCCTCTCCCCTCCCCTTCCCCAGGTCGTGTTATCAGTAGGGGCAGGCGACCCCCTCTGGCCCTGGTCCGCCCCGATAACACGACAGGAGGCACAACACCTCAATTATCTTAATGAGAGGGAGTAAACCATAGTAGGTGATAAGTGTCTCATTCCTCACCTCTCAGTCATACCTCATTTCTTTCTCAAAACCTCCAGCCCTTTCTCACTCCTCAGCTTTTCCTCATCTCAGGTCATTTCTCCTCCTCTCATCTCTTCTCCTTCTTAAGTTTTCTCCTCACTTCTCCTCCATCTTTATTCCCCCACCCCTCATTTCTTCCTCACCTCTCATCCTTTACCCCTTCCTCTCCCCTCGTCTCTTCTTTACACCTGATTCCTCCCCCTTTCTCCCTTCTCCCTTCCCCCTTCTCTTCTTTTATCTTTCTCTCTTCAAATTTCCTTCTCATCACCTTTTCCCTCTTCAAGAAATCTCTCTCTCTTTATGTGCATCAAGTATCATAAACTTATTGAGATTGGTTGCAGAGGAGGCAATAATGTTCCTAAACTGACCCTCTCGGCTCTCTGATCACCACCATGAACTCATCTGCAAATTTGGGGAGAAGCTTCTGCACCATCCTCGACACCGGCTCCTGATACCACCCGAGATCCCTCGTCTATAAATTGCTGTACAACACCACAACCGTATCCAGCCCATACGAGCACGTACTGATCGCTATAAGAACAGCCCAGTCCCAACCATTGTAAAAATTATCGCACAACTCGTAGTCAACCAGTGTGTTCATTCCCAGCCAATCTTACCTTGGTACTGTTACCATGTTGAAATGCCCTGTAGTATGACCTTCTCCCCACCTAATTATTTTATATCATTTGTATCACTTATGTTACCTGTATATTATTTGACACACAAGTGACCCGTTCCCCAATTATGTAACTGTATATTTTCTGCCTTTTTGCTGAGATCTTTCAATAAACAGTTAATTATTATCATTATTATTATTATAATACAAGTATACAAAACACACACACACACACACACACACACACACACATATACACACACACACACACACACACACACACACATACACAGTCCCACACACACACACACACACACACACACACACACACACACACACACACACACAGCCACCAGTGTATTCACTCCAGTAAACACTACTTCTTGCACTGTCACTATGTTGAAATGAACTGTAGTTTGAGCTTTTCCCCATCTAGTTATTATATATCTTATTTGTATCACTTATGTTACTTGTATATTATTTGTAAATCAAACCCATTCCCCAAATATTTAACTGTATATTTTCAGCCTTCTGGCTGTAAGCTCTTTCAATAAACCGTAAATTATTATTATTATTATTTTATCACACACACACACACACACACACACACACACACACACACACACACACACACACACACACACACACACACACACACACCACACACACACACACACACACACACACCACACACACACACACACACACACACACACACACACACATACACACACCTACACCTCCAATCTCACGTGTAAATCTGAACTCTGAAAAAGAATTCCTCCCCTTCTCTCTCCTTAGGTTCAGGCGGCAATCTAGCGGCTGTGGGTTGTGTTAGCTTTGATTGACCACAGTACTACCGCCCCACAGTGACAGTTAACTCCCACTGCTCCCACACCACCTCCCACCCACTACAACATACTACTACCACCACCCTCCACCCCACCCCACACAACATACTGTGCTACTACCACCTCCCACCCCACACCCACCACAACATACTGTCTACCACCACCCTCCACCCACACCCACCACAACATACTGTACTACTACCACCACCCTCCACCCACACCACCTACATACTACTACCACCCTCACCCACCACCACATCTCCTCCACCCACCCACAATACTACTCCACCCACCCACACCCACTGACATACTACTACCACCCTCCACCCACCCACCACACATACTGTTACTACCACCACCTCACCCACACCCACCACTACTGTTCTACTACCACCACCCTTCACCCACACCCACCTGACATACTGTTCTACTACCACCCCTCACCCACACCACCACATGTGCCACCCTCCACCCACACCCACCACATGCTACTACCACCACCCACTCCACCACACCTGTCTCCACCCATCACCCACCCACAACATGCTACTACCACCACCCTCCACCCACACCCTGACATACTGCACTCCCCTCCACCCACCTCCAAACATACTGCTACCACCCACATCACCCACCCCCTACATCTACTACCACCACCACTCCACACACCCACCACAACATACTACTACCACCATCACCCACCCACCACAATACCCTACTACCACACCCTCCACCACCCACCGACATCTGTCTACTACCACCCACACCCACCCACCACATGCTGTACTACTACCACCCTCCACCCACACCCTCCAACATACTACTACCACCACCCATCACCACCACCCACCTCCACCACCATACTACCCCCCCACCCTCCACCCACACCCACCACAACATACTACTACCACCACTCCACACCCACCACAACCTACTACCACCCCCTCAACCCACACCCACCACAACATACTGTACTACTACCACCCACCACTACAACATGCTACTACCACCTCCACACACCCACCACAACATACTGTCTACTACACCACCCACACAACATACTACACCTCCACACACCCACAACATACTGTACTACTACCTCCACACACCCACCACAACATACTACTACACCACCCTCCACCCACCACATACTACCACTCCCACACCCACCACCCACACCCACCACCACCCACACCCACCACCACCCACACCCCACCCACCCACGGCAAACTTCAATATTCAGAGAGTGAGTTATGTTGCGTGGTTGCTGTATCGCAGAGGGAATACTAATGTGGTAGCAGGTGAGTAAGGCCAGATAATACCATCTCCTGAGGTATGCATCTACTGGTATTGGTGCTAGAGAAATATTACACCAGTTGATTCATGAATATTCCCTTAGTTTATTCATAACTTGGCCGAACTATGTACGTATGGTGTGTGTGTGTGTGTGTGTGTGTGTGTGTGTCTTTATCTCTCTAGTTGTGTTTTATACTTTTCGTGTAGTGGTGGTAGTGTATAGTAATAATATAGTCGTAGTAGTAAAGTTGCTAGTAAGTCAAATGTAGTTGTCCTCTTTGTCATAGAGTTTTTACACCGTCAGCGTTTCGGTCTGTGTGTGTGTGTGTTTGAGCATTTTGACGACATTAAAAAAAAAATGTGAAGCTTCCATTGTGAATATCTTGGCAGAGATCGATAATTGGAGTTTCCCGTATATATACGTCACCGTTATGGTCAGTGAACGAGTGACATATTGTACGGAGTCATGCCGACAACAACAATAATAATAAATAACAGCTTAACAATAATAATAATAAACAGCCCTCTTAAGGACACTCACACTTAAGGAAGACCATTTGACTTCGCTCAGGAAGGGTCTCTGCCCTCTCAACGGTTCAAGGTTTATTGACCAATAACCATCAGCTGTATAAAAAGACTTAGGTACAAATATAATAACAGTCTTAACAAGGTCTTTGGCTGTAGTACAGTATAAAGGGAAATAGGCGAGGTGAACTGGGGTGTTTACAATTGATGATTGTTACAATGGTTGGGACTGGGCTGTTCTTATAGCGATCAGTACGTGCTCGTATGGGCTGGATGCGGTTGTGTGTCGAACAGCAATTCACAGTCTCAGGTAAGCCAGTGTCGAGGATGGTGTAACAGATTTGTCCTAACAGCAGATGAGGCCATGGTGATGATCGAAGGAGAAGACCAGTGGTAAGCTAGTGCTGCACGCTAGCTTCATCACTCTCCCTAGGATTATCATTGTGTGCAGCGGTGAAACTATGGGCATGTTTCTTTACGCCATTTGCCTCTGTCTACCCTTGTGGTAGGGAACCTGGATTTTATCGATTTGCGGATCGTCTTCCGGGGTAATGGTTAGCCAGTACAGTTGGGGGTGTCCGGTCTTTCTCCGGACTATGCCAGCACTGGGTCATGCCTCGTTAACGGGTGTGGTGTTGTGTTCGCGGCAGCTTCTACACCTTACTGGGTCATGCAGCTCGTTAACTAAGGTATGGTTGTTGTGTTGGCGACAGCTCTACCTTAAACACTGGGTCATGCAACTCGTTAACTTGGGGTGTGGTTGTTGTGTTGGCGACAGCTTCTACACCTTAAACACTGGGTCATGCATCTCGTTAACTTGGGGTGTGGTTGTTGTGTTGGCGACAGCTTCTACACCTTAAACACTGGGTCGCTCGTTAACTTAGGGTGTGGTTGTTGTGCTGGCGACAGCCTCTACACCTTAAACACTGGGTCATGCAACTCGTTAACTTAGGGTGTGGTTGTTGTGTTGGCGACAGCTTCTACACCTTAAACACTGGGTCATGCAGCTCGTTAACTTAGGGTGTGGTTGTTGTGTTGGCGACAGCCTCTACACCTTAAACATTGGATCATGCAACTCGTTAACTTGGGGTGTGGTTGTTGTGTTGGCGGCAGCTTCTACACCTTAAACACTGGTTCATGCAGCTAGTTAACTTAGGGTGTGGTTGTTGTGTTGGCGACAGCTTCTACACCTTAAACACTGGGTCATGCAGCTCGTTAACTTAGGGTATGGTTGTTGTGTTGGTGACAGCTTCTACACCTTAAACACTGGGTCATGCAGCTCGTTAACTTAGGGTGTGGTTGTTGTGTTGGCGACAGCTTCTACATCTTAAACACTGGGTCACGCAGCTCGTTAACTCAGGGTGTGGTTGTTGTGTTGTGACAGCTTCCACACCTTAAACACTGGGTCCTGCAACTCGTTAACTTAGGGTGTGGTTGTTGTGTTGGCGACAGCTTCCACACCTTAAACACTGGGTCCTGCAACTCGTTAACTAAGGGTGTGGTTGTTGTGTTGGCGACAGCTTCTACACCTTAAACAAATTCACGCCTAGGTGGCCCTTTGGCCGGCCATCCTCGTTACACGAGGGGCATCCATTATGTATGTATGTAGGTATGTAATTATGTATGTAAGTATGTATGTATGTATGTATGTGTGTATGTATGTATGTATGTATGTATGTATGTATGTATGTATGTGTGTGTGTGTATGTATGTATGTATATATATGTGTATGTATGTATGTATGTATATATATATGTATGTGTATGTATGTATGTATGTATGTATGTATGTATGTATGTATGTATGTATGTATGTATGTATGTATCCCCCAATCTTTACACATAAATAATACACAAGTCACCCAATCATTCTCTCTACCACAAATAGGATCCAATCTACTCTCATCTCAACATGACAAGGACCAAGTCGTATCTATATGACGAAGAGGAGGAGGAGGAGGAAAGAGAAGGAAGAGGAAAGAAAAGGAAGAGTAGAAGGAGAGGAAGGAGGAGTAGGAGGAGAAGGAGGAGGAAGAAGAGGAGGTCGAGGAGAAGGTCTTGGAGAAAACAGAGAAAGAAAAGTTGGAGGAGAAAGAAGAAGAAGAAGAAGAAGAAGAAGAAGAAGAAGAAGATGAACAAGAAGAGGTTGTCGTCTCCCGCTGGTCGTGTCTGGTTAGGATCAAACACTAGCAGCAGCAGAAGACGACCCGGGAGCCTTTGAGACGACCTGGGTCACCCCGTACAGCCTTGCCTGGTCGTTTTATGATGAAGATGATTTTCCTATTAGTGTGATGGAGGAGGTGGTCTCTACCTGTCTGTCTGTCTGTTTGTCCGTCTGTCTCTTTGTCTGTATTTCTGTCTGTCTGTCTGTCTGTCTGTCTGTCTGTCTGTTGGTTTGGCTGTCACTGTGTGTGTTTTGGTATGTATGTATGTGGCGTGAGGTGGGGTGATCGTTCGAGGCCGGTGGGGGAGGAGTGACGGGCTGGTGGGGGGGTGACAGGCTGGTGTGGGGGTGACGGGCTGTTGGGGGGTGATGTGCAGGCTGGTGGGGAGGGAGGTGACAGGCCGGTGGGGGAGGGAGAGTGACTGGCTGACGGGCTGGTGGGGGTGACGGGCAGTTGGGGGTGACGAGGCTGGTGGGGGGTGACGGGCTGGTGGGGGGTGACGGGCTGGTGGGGGGGTGACGGGCTGGTGGGGGTGACGGGCTTGGGGGGTGACGGGCTGGTGGGGGTGACGGGCTGGTGGGGGTGACGGGCTGGTGGTGGGGGTGACGGGCTGGTGGGGGGTGACGGGCTGGTGGGGGGTGACGGGCTGGTGGGGGTGACGGGCTGGTGGGGGTGACGGGCTGGTGGGGGGTGACGGGCTGGTGGGGGGGTGACGGGCTGGTGGGGGGGTGACGGGCTGGTGGGGGGGTGACGGGCTGGTGGGGGGTGACGGGCTGGTGGGGGAGGTAGGAGTGGAGGGTGGGCTAGATGAATTGTGTGGTTAATAAGACTGGACGTTTTGTTATTTAGAAACATATAATAAGTTAACCTGTCGCTTAATTCTATGATTCACTCATACTGGCTGTGAGCTAATATTTAGTCATTCTTGCCTTGTACAACCACTGTCACCAGAACAGATCCTCACACAAACTCGTGATAATGACCAACATTATTCACATTTTCTCTAACGCTTGGTAAGATATGTGTCACCGTCACTTGCCCTAATTACAGGGAAAAATGGAAATTAATCCACCTCTCTAGGCACCAGAGGCCGTGTAGCACTGCTATGAGGAGGGAGACGCTACCTCTCCCACCTGGGGTGTGGTGGGAGTCTTATTTGCCTTAATGACCCTTGTGCAGTCAATAGGCATTAACCTGTATTTCAAGTAATTAAACATGGCGGAGCCTAATTACAGGGAACTACTGATATTTGTTTAATGAATATCCATGACATTGGCTGTATAACCAAAATGACAAGGAAACTAAAAGACTTGCTTAATTCATAGAATTGTCAAATTACACAAAGATTATGCTACGAGGTGTAATATGGTTGTCATATATTTAAAAACAATTGACTAATACCCATGACAGTCTACAGTGGTGTAGAGGTTAGCCAGTAGCCGGCCTTGATGGACTCAGTTTTTACTTATTCTCCATCATCCTCAAAGATTACTGCATCATGTTAATAAACACTGACAATATAAGTTGTCTTATATGCAAAGCTTTTCAATATTCCTAATTCATTCAAACAGACTGAGGGCAGCCTATGCCGGCAGTGGCGTGTATAATTGGGAAGGAAGGTATGCATTAATTACCCTATGGATTGGCTCACAGATTTACCAATTTCCGATACCACATTATTCTCTTAATTATGTATTAATAGTTTGCTTAATAAACACTGGGTTGTAGGTGGAGACGTTTTACCTTGCTCTCTCCCATCCCTGTTGCCACCTTCCACTCCTACCCTCCCTCCCCACCAACCACTCCACCCTCCTCCCCACCAACCACTCACCCTCCCCCAACCGGCCCATCACCCCACGTCACGAGTGAATGCTTCAGACGCGGGTTCATCTCCACAGGTTCACAACTCTCGGAGATGAGGATTGACACCGCTGACTGTAGCAGGTGGAAGTGTGGGAGGGTGAGATCAGGGTCAAGGTTCACTCCCTCCCAAAACAGCACACCAGCATCCAGCGTAAGTCAGTACAGGGAGCGAACTTTGTCTCTACTGTGAGCCAATAAGCGTCACTACCTCACACAACACAGTAGAGAGTGTTAACCTTTGACCTAACCTAACCTAACTAACCTAACCTAACCTAACATAACATTATCTGTTCATGTGTTTACTTCACTTCTACTGTTATTTTTGACAAAGAAAATATAACAAAAAAAAGGTTAAAAAGAATAAAATAAAATAAAATTAATGTATATACATGAATAAAATTAATAGAAATAAAACCAAATAATTATAAAATATGACAATGTTATTATTTCTGGGATAGAATTTATAAACGAATTTAAAAATAAAATTTGTGAATAAAAATTTCAATTAAGTAAAAATTGGTTGATATTCGCTCAAAGCCTCCCCCCTCTTCCTCCTGGAATTGCTGTATACAGGTCAGAAATGGACAGGGAGGGCAGGAAGGAGGGAGTTAGGAGAAGGAAAACAGGAGAAAGGGGGAGACGGGAGGGAAGAAATGGGAGGAAAGGAGACAGGGGCAAGGGGAAATCAGGAGGGAGGAGATGCAGATTGGAAAGGAGAGATGGGAAGAATGTGGAGGGGGGTAGGTTAGGTTAGGTTGACAGGAGGGTGTAAACAGTGGTGGACGGGTGATCGGGGCAGAGGCTGCTAAGCCTCATTTAGAGAAGGAGGAGAGGGAGGGAGGAGGGAGGAGGAAGAGGGTGATGGTGGAGGACGGGGTGATGGTGGAGGTGGTTGAAAACTTTTGTTGTGTCCAGTGGAGTCCGACCTGCACTCTCCTCCTCCTCCTCCTCCTCCTCCTCTTCCCCCCTCCTCCACCTCCTCCTCCCACCTCCTCCACCACCCCTCCTCCCTCCCCCACCCTCCCTCACCCCTCCTCCTCCCCTCCTCCCCACCCTCCTCCTCCCCTTCAGTACCGACGGAGGTTAATGTCTGGTATTTTGACCAATTTTCTCCCTATTTTCGGAGTATTTGTTGGCTGGTGGGGGGGGGAGAGGGGAGAGGGAGGAGGGAGGAGGGAGAGGGAGAGGGCGAGGGTGTTGTGGTGCTATTGACAGGCTCCGAGTTACGCTTGCATCTGTCCCACTGAGGGCGACCGTGTGGGGGAGGGGAGAAGGTGTGGATGGAGGGAGTAGGAGGGAGGTGGGTGGTGAGGGGTGGTGACGGGTGGTGAGGGTGTGGTGAGGGGGTGGTGACGGGTGGTGAGGGTGGTGACGGGTGGTGAGGGTGGTAAGGGTGGTGTGGGTGGGTGAGGGGTGGTGTGGGTGGTGACGGGTGGTGAGGGGTGGTGAGGGTGGTGACGGGTGGTGAGGAGTGGTGAGGGTGGTGACGGGTGGTGTGGGTGGTGAGAGGAGGAGATAAAGGAAGAGTTAGGGGAAGGGAGGGAGGATATGGAGGGGAACAGAAAGATGGGTGAGGGGATATGGGTGGAGGATAGGTGGGATTTGTGACAGGAAGTGAGAGGTGTAGAAGAGGAAGATTTATAGGATAGAGGAGAGTGGGAGAAAGAGAGTAAGACGTGAAGGAGAGAGGAGGGAAAGGAAGAGGGAACTATAGTAGCGAAAAAAGGAAGAGAGGGATGGGGAGGGAAGGGAGAGGGAGAGAGAGCGGATAAGTGGTGACCGACATATTGTGGTGGAGTGAGTGAAGGTAAGGAGGGAGAGGAGGTGAGAGAGGGAAAAAAAGAGAGGGAGGAGGTGAGAGGGGGAGGGAGAGGGATAGCTAAACGGGTGATTGACTTGGAGTGTTAGTATGTTAGTGGAGGAAATATGAGAGAGAGAGGAGAGAGAGAGAGAGAGAGGGAGAGAGACAGAGAGACAGAGAGAGAAAAAAAATAAAAATAAAAAGGAGAAGGGGAAAAAGCACACACACACACACACACACACACACACACACACACACACACACACACACACACACACACACACACAGACAGATTGGCAGGCAGAGCATCTTACTTCCTTCCCCGAGACATTTAACCCAGCGGACCATCACTAAACACTAAACTTTTGGGCAACACGGCAGCCGAAACTTAACGCTAGCCTGTCACTCTCTGGTCCTGTTACACGTGAAGCAAGCGAGACCTAAGACTTGCTTCAATGGGTGTGTGTGTGTGTGTGTGTGTAATGAAGAGAGGAGAGAGGGTAGAATGTGCTAGATGAAGAAATGGTTCAGTAGAAGAAAAAAACACACACACACACACACACACACACACACACACACACACACACACACACACACACACCCACACACACACACACACACACACACACACACACACACACACACACACACACACACACACACACACACACACACACACACACCTTCCCCCCTCCCTCACTCTTACCCCTTCAACCTCCTCCCCCATTCCTCACCCAACCAACCCTACCCACCCCTCCCACCATACACTCCCCCATCCCCCTTCCCATCCCCCTTCCCTCTAGGACAGGTGACGGGTAGCAATGATGTGGGTGGCCCAGCAGTTGATGAAGAAGGACGCTAAAACTTTCACACACCTCCCACCCCCTCTCACCCCTCTCACCCCACCCTCTCACAGTACACTTTCCCTCACCCAACTCTCCCTCCTCTCACCCCCTCTCACACTCTCCCTCTCCTCTCACCTTCACTCTCCTCACCTCTCCCCCCCTCTCCCTCTCCCTCTCACCTCCACTCTCCCTCACCCCTCTCACCTCTCTCTCTCCTCTCACTCCACTCTCCCTCTCCCTCTCCCGCCACTTAACTTGTCCTGTCGGTGGGAAGAGAGAAGAGAGAGGGAGAGAAAGAAGAAGAGGGGAAGGAAGAAGAAGAGAAGGTATAGAGGAAGAGACAAGAAAAATGAAAGATGGACGGAAGGGAGAAATGGAGAGACAGACAGAGATAGGTGAATAGGTACACACACACACACACACACACACACACACACACACACACACACACACACACACACACACACACACACACACACACACACACACACACACACACACACACACACACACACACACACACACACACACACACACACACACACACACACACAGAGCTTGTTGGGGAGGAATAGCATCAGGAAACTGTGCCGGAAGTGTAAGAGAGTCAGGTAAATTAGGTGTCAACCCGGGTCAATCAAGGTCAAGATTAGTACAGTAATTGGTACCTCCAGAACTCGTTATAGTGGACTTGTTATAGCTGATAGTGTAGGTACCGTGTGTCCTGATTATCGGGGTTTACACTGTATGTCTGTCTAGCGCACACACACACACACACACACACACACACACACACAGCAACAGTCAACAACACATGAACGACTCAGTGGTATGTAGGTAGAAAGTTGATCCTCACAATGGCGTCTCTCTCTCTCTCTCTCTCTCTCTCTCTCTCTCTCTCTCTCTCTCTCTCTTCACCTGCCTTGTCAACCGCCCACCAGGTGAGAGGCTCTTATTATCGTTTCTAATTGTATATACAGGTATCAGCTTCACCACAGCTCCACAGCAACAATCACTACCACAGCACTCACTACCACAGTAACACTCACTACCACAGTAACACTCACTACCACAGTCACTACCACAGCAACACTCACTACCACAGTAACACTCACTACCACAGTCACTACCACAGTAACACTCACTACCACAGTAACACTCACTACCACAGACACTACCACAGCAACACTCACTACCACAGTAACACTCACTACCACAGCAACACTCACTACCACAGTAACACTCACAACCACAGTCACTACCACAGTCACTACCACAGCAACACTCACTACCACAGTAACACTCACTACCACAGTCACTACCACAGTAACACTCACTACCAGTCACTACCACAGCAACACTCACTACCACAGTAACACTCACTACCAGTCACTACCACAGCAACACTCACTACCACAGTAACACTCACTACCAGTCACTACCACAGCAACACTCACTACCACAGTAACACTCACTACCAGTCACTACCACAGCAACACTCACTACCACAGTAACACTCACTACCAGTCACTACACAGCAACACTCACTACCACAGTAACACTCACTACCACAGTAACACTCCTACCACAGTACTACCACAGTAACACTCACTGCCACAGTAACACTCACTACCACAGTCACTACCACAGTAACACTCACTGCCACAGCAACACTGCAACACAGCATCCTAGATATAATATCACACCACACCACAAAACCACACCAGTATCACACCACCACCACCACCACCACACCCCCACCACCACACCACACCACCACACCACACCCCCACCACCACCACACCCCCACCACCACCACACACCCCCACCACACCACACCACCACACCGACCACCACCACCACACCCCACAACCACACCACCACAAGTGATCAGAGCCGCTGCTGTTAATGAAGACTAACTTGTCACAATTACCACGCTAATCGATATGGCTTCTAGCTGTCCCTCCCCCTGCCTGGTGATACAATACCCCCTCCCTCCCCTTTGGTGACATCCCTCTCCCTCCTCATAACGATAAGCCGTGACAGGTAGACGTGTGTGTGTGTGTGTGTGTGTGTGTGTGTGTGTGTGTGTGTCGACGCTCGTAAATGACAAGATTATAGTCCAGCGTCGACAACCCGGAGGAAAATGAGACTTAGAGCTCTTTGTTTATTGTGTCGGAAAATGTGTCGACAGGTTGATGAGGAGTCGGTAAGTGTCGACACCCCCAACCAGATGAACTCTTTCCTTTATTAAACGCTCTTGTCGACACGAATGATGGTGGCTCTGTACTTGACGACATTGTGACGACTCTTGTAGACTCTTGAGTATGGGGTTTGACTCTCTCTCTCTCTCTCTCTCTCTCTCTCTCTCTCTTTTAGGCTATGACACAAGTTACCCTTATTTATTTCTGATTTTATAATAGAAAACTTTATAATATTAAATCCGGGGAACTGTTTTCTTTAGCCCAACCGATATAAGGTTTCGATAATCTAGATAACAAACGGATTACGTAACAAAGAAACCGGATAATACCTGAGGATAACCGGAACCGATACGATATTCAGTGTACAATTATATAGGAAACCATCAAACATCACCACACACACACACACACACACACACACACTACCCCCACACACACACGCACACACACACACAGCCACCTACCTCTCTCTCTGAATGAACTCGGTAACAAAAATCGTACCACAAACACTCAAACTGCCACACATTCCGGGTCGATCTCCCTAATAAAACTCCGACCCGACCACTAGTATTTACCTCGATTCCTCGCCATAAAAGAGCGCCACTGGAGGCAGAAGGCGAGCGAAAGTTCGTCTGGCTGGCGTAGGTCCCAAAGGTATGTCATTGCGGAAGGGAGAAGAAGAATGAATGATACGTGTTCATAATTAAGTGTACTTCCTTAGGTTAGGTTAGGTTAGGTTAGCTTAGGTTGACAGTAATCCCTATATCAGCACTAATCCCCTGTAATCTCCCTAACACCTACAACAGCTCCACTAATCCCTTAATCACCTTCAAGCTCAATATTATTATGAGTGTGTCGTCCTAACTACTGTACTCTCATGATGGGCTGCCTATATCCTCTTATTACAGGATTAATGAGGTTACAGCATTTAGACGGGGTGGTGGTGCTTGTTACAGGGTGGTGGTGCTTGTTGGGGTGGTGGTGGTGCTTGTTACAGGGTGGTGGTGGTGCTTGTTACAGGGTGGTGTGGTGGTGGTGGTTGTTAGGGTAGTGGTGGTTGCTGTTACAGGGTGGTGGTGCTGATTACAGGGTGGTGGTGCTTGTTACAGGGTGGTGGTGGTGCTATTACAGGGTGGTGGTGGTGCTTGTTATTCAGGGTGGTGGTGGTGGTGCTGTTACAGGGTGGTGGTGGTGCTGTTACAGAATTGGTGGTGGTGGTGCTGTTACAGGGTGGTGGTGCTTGTTACGAGGGTGGTGGTGCTGTTACAGGGTGGTGGTGGTGCTGTTACAGGGTGGTGGTGGTGCTTGTTACAGGGTGGTGGTGGTGGTGCTTGTTACAGGGTGGTGGTGGTGCTTGTTACAGGGTGGTGGTGGTGGTGCTTGTTACAGGGTGGTGTGGTGCTTGTTACAGGGTGGTGGTGCTTGTTGTTACAGGGTGGTGGTGCTTGTTACAGGGGTGGTGGTTGCTTGTTACAGGGTGGTGGTGGTGCTTGTTGGTGGTGGTGGTGGTGCTTGTTGACAGGGTGGTGGTGCTTGTTACAGGGTGGTGGTGCTTGTTACAGGGTGGTGGTGGTGCTTGTTACAGGGTGTTGGTGGTGCTTGTTACAGGGTGGGTGTGGTGCTTGTTGGGGTGGTGGTTGGTGCTTGTTACAGGGTGGTGGTGGTGCTTGTTACAGGGTGGTGGTGGTGCTTTACAGGGTGGTGATGGTGCTTATACAGGGTGGTGGTGGTGGTGCTTGTTACAGGGCGGTGGTGCTTGTACAGGGTGGTGGTGGTGGTGCTGTTACAGAGTGGTGGTGGTGCTTGTTACAGGGTGGGGTGGTGGTGCTTGTTACAGGGTGTGGTGGTGGTGGTGGTGCTTTTACAGGGTGGTGATGGTGCATATTACAGGGTGGTGGTGGTGGTGCTTGTTACAGGGCGGTGGTGCTTGTTACAGGGTGGTGGTGGTGGTGCTTGTTACAGAGTGGTGGTGGTGCTTGTTACAGGGTGGTGGTGGTGCTTGTTACACAGGGTGGTGGTGCTTGTTACAGGGTGGTGGTGGTGCTTGTTACAGGGTGGTGGTGAGGTGGTGCTTGCTTGTTACAGGGTGGTGGTGGTGGTGGTGGTGCTTGTTACAGGGGTGGTGGTGGTGCTTGTTACAGGGGTGGTGGTGGTGGTGGTGGTTGCTTACAGGGTGGTGGTGGTGGTGGTGCTTGTTACAGGGGTGGTGGTGGTGGTGCTTGTTACAGGGGTGGTGGTGGTGCTTGTTACAGGGTGGTGGTGGTGGTGCTTGTTACAGGGTGGTGGTGGTGCTTGTTTACAGGGTGGTGGTGGTGCTTGTTACAGGGTGGTGGTGGTGCTTGTTACAGGGTGTTGGTGGTGCTTGTTACAGGGGTGGTGGTGCTTGTTGGTGGGTGGTGGTGGTGGTGCTTGTTACAGGGTGGTGGTGCTTGTACAGGGGTGGTGGTGGTGCTTGTTACAGGGTGGTGGTGGTGGTGGTGCTTCTTACAGGGTGGTTGGTGCTTAGACAGGGTGGTGGTGGTGGTGCTTGTTACAGGGTGGTGGTGCTTGTTACAGGGTGGTGGTGGTGGTGCTTGTTACAGGGTGGTGGTGCTTGTTACAGGGTGGTGGTGGTGCTTGTTACAGGGTGGTGGTGGTGCTTGTTAGAGATGGGTGGTGGGTGCTTGTTACAGGGTGGTGGTGGTGATTGTTAGAGGGTGGTGGTGGTGCTTGTTAAAGGGTGGTGGTTTGTTACAGAGTGGTGGTGGTGCTTGTTAGAGGGTGGTGGTGGTTCTTGTTACAGGGTGTGGTGGTGGTGGTGTTGCTTCTTACAGGGTGGTGATGGTGCTTATTACAGGGTGGTGGTGGTGGTGCTTGTTACAGGGTGGTGGTGGTGGGTGGTGCTTGTTACAGGGTGGTGGGGGTGCTTGTTACAGGGTGGGTGGTGGTGCTTGTTTTAGGGTGGGTGGTGGTGCTTGTTACAGGGTGGTGGTGGTGCTTGTTACAGGGTGGTGGTAGTGCTTGTTACAGGGTGGTGGTAGTGCTTGTTACAGGGTGGTGGTAGTGCTTGTTACAGGGTGGTGGTGAGTGCTTGTTACAGGGTGGTGGTAGTGCTGTTACAGGGTGGTGGTAGTGCTTGTTAAGGGTGGTGGTGGTTGTTGTTAAGGGGTGGTGGTGGTGCTTGTTACAGGGTGGTGGTGGTGCTTGTTACAGGGGTTGTGGTGGTGGTGGTTGTTACAAGGTGGTGGTGGTGGTTGTTACAGGGGTGGTGGTGGTGGTTGTTACAGGGTGGTGGTGGTGCTCGTTACAGGGTGGTGGTGGTGCTTGTTACAGGGTGGTGGTGGTGGTTGTTACAAGGTGGTGGTGGTGGTTTGTTACAAGGCGGTGGTGGTGGTTGTTACAGGGTGGTGGTGGTGGTTGTTACAAGGTGGTGGTGGTGGTTGTTACAGGGGTGGTGGTGGTGCTCGTTACAGGGGAGGTGGTGGTGCTTGTTACAGGGTGGTGTGGTGGTGGTTGTTACAAGGTGGTGGTGGTGGTTGTTACAAGGCGGTGGTGGTGGTTTGTTACAGGGTGGTGGTGGGTGGTTTGTTACAGGGTGGTGGTGGTGGTGGTGGTTGTTACAGGGTGGTGGTGCTTGTTACAGGGTGTGGTGGTGGTGGATTTGTTACAGGGTGGTGGTGGTGGTTTGTTACAGGGTGGTGGTGCTTGTTACAGGGTTGTGGTGGTGGTGGTTGTTACAGGGTGGTGGTTTGTTACAAGGCGGTGGTGGTGGGTTACAGGGGTGGTGGTGCTTGTTACAGGGTTGTGGTGGTGGTGGGTTGTTACAGGGGTGGTGGTGCTTGTTACAGGGTTGTGGTGGTGGTGGTGGTTGTTACAGGGTGGTGGTGGTGGTTGTTACAAGTGGTGGTGGTGGTTGTTACAAGGTAGTGGTGGTTGTTGTTACAGGGTGGTGGTGGTGCTTGTTACAGGGTGGTGGTGGTGCTCGTTACGAGTGGTGGTGGTGGTGGTGGTGGTTGTTACAAGGCGGTGGTGGTGGTTGTTACAGGGGTGGTGGTGGTGCTTGTTACAGGGTGGTGGTGGTGGTTGTTACAAGGCGGTGGTGGTGGTTGTTACAGGGTGGTGGTGGTGGTTGTTACAGGGTGGTGGTGGTGCTCGTTACAGGGTGTTGGTGGTGGTGGTGGTTGTTACAAGGCGGTGGTGGTGGTTGTTAGGGTGGTGGTGGTGCTTGTTACAGGGTGGTGGTGGTTGTTGTTACAAGGCGGTGGTGGTGGTTGTTACAGGGTGGTGGTGGTGCTCGTTACAGGGTGGTGGTGGTGCTCGTTACAGGGTGGTGGTGGTGGTTGTTACAGGGTGGTGGTGGTGCTCGTTACAGGGTGGTGGTGGTGCTTGTTACAAGGCGGTGGTGGTGGTTGTTACAGGGTGGTGGTGTTGCTCGTTACAGGGTGGTGGTGGTGGTGGTTGTTACTGGGTGGTGGTGGTGCTCGTTACAGGGTGGTGTGGTGGTGGTGGTGGTTGTTACAAGGCGATGGTTGTGGTTGTTACAGGGTGGTGGTGGTGCTTGTTACAGGGTGGTGGTGGTTGTTACAAGGCGGTGGTGGTGGTTGTTACAGGGGTGGTGGTGGTGCTCGTTTACAGGGTGGGTGGTGGTGGTTGTTACAAGGGCGGTGGTGGTGGTTGTTACAGGGTGGTGGTGGTGCTTGTTACAGGGGTGGTGGTGCTTGTTACAGGGGTGGTGGTGCTTGTTACAGGGTGGTGGTGGTGGTGCTTGTTGGGGTGGTGGTGGTGCTTGTTACAGGGTGGTGGTGGTGCTTGTTGAGGGTGGTGCTGGTGGTGCTTGTTACAGTGTGGTGGTGGTGCTTGTTACAGGGTGGTGGTGGTGGTGGTGGTGGTTGTTACAGGGTGGTGCTGGTGGTGCTTGTTACAGGGGTGGTGGTGGTGCTTGCTGGGGTGGTGGTGGTGCTTGTTACAGAGGTGGTGGTGGTGCTTGTTACAGGGTGGTGGTGGTGCTTGTTACAGGGTTGGTGGTGGTGCTTGTTGGGGTGGTGGTGGTGCTTGTTACAGGGGTGGTGGTGTGGTGGTGCTTGTTGCAGGGTGGTGGTGGTGGTGCTTGTTACAGGTGGTGGTGGTGGTGGTGCTTGTTACAGGGTGGTGGTGGGGCTTGTTACAGGGTGGTTGATGGTGGTAGTGGTTGTTACAGGGTGGTGGTGGTGGATGTTACAGGGGTGGTGGTGCTTGGGGTGTTGGTGGTGCTTGTTTCAAGGGTGGTGGTGGTGGTTGTTACAGGGTGGTGGTGCTTGTTACAGGGTGGTGGTGGTGGTGGTGGTGGTGCTTGTTACAGGGTGGTGGTGGTGGTTGTTAGAGGGGTGGTGGTGGTGGTGGTGGTTGTTACAGGGTGTTGGTTGTTGGGGTGGTGGTGCTTGTTACAGGGTGTGGTGGTGGTGCTTGTTACAGGGGAGGTGGTGGTGGTCGTTACAGGGTGGTGGTGCTTGTTACAGGGTTGGTGGTGCTTGTTACAGGGTGGTGGTGCTTGTTACAGGGTGGTGGTGGTGCTTGTTACAGGGGTGGTGGTGGTGCTTGTTACAGGGTGGTGGTGGTGCTTGTTACAGGGTGGTGTGGTGGTGCTTCTTGCAGGATGGTGGTGGTGGTGGTGGTGGTGGTGGTGGTGGTGTTAGTACTGTTACAGGGTGGTGGTGGTGCTTGTTAGGAGTAGTGGTGGTGGTGGTGGTGGTGGTAGTACTTGTTACAGGTGGTGGTGGTGGTGGTGGTGGTGGTGGTAGTACTTGTTACAGGGTGTGGTGGTGGTGGTAGTGGTGCGTGTTACAGGGTTGGTGGTGCTTCTTGCAGGGTGGTGGTGGTGGTGGTGGTGGTGGTAGTACTTGTTACAGGGTGGTGGTGGTGGTGGTGGTGCTTGTTACAGGGTGGTGGTGGTGGTTGTTACAGGGTGGTGGTGGTGCTTGTTACAGGGTGGTGGTGGTGGTTGTTACAGGGTGGTGGTGGTGCTTGTTACAGGGTGGTGGTGGTAGTGCTTTTACAGGGTGGTGGTGGTGCTTGTTACAGGGTGGTGGTGGTGCTTGTTGTTCAGGGGTGGTGGTGGTGCTTGTTACAGGGTGGTGGTGGTGGTAGTGGTTCTTGTTACAGGGTGGTAGTGGTGGTGGTGGTGGTGGTAGTACTTGTTACAGGGTGGTGGTGGTGGTAGTGGTTCTTGTTACAGGGTGGTGGTAGTGGTGGTGGTGGTGGTGGTGGTAGTACTTGTTACAGGGTGGTGGTGGTGGTAGTGGTTCTTGTTACAGGGGTGGTAGTGGTGGTGGTGGTGGTGGTGGTAGTACTTGTTACAGGGTGGTGGTGGTGGTAGTGGTTCTTGTTACAGGGTGGTAGTGGTGGTGGTGGTGGTAGTACTTGTTACAGGGTGGTGGTGGTGGTAGTGGTTCTTGTTACAGGGTGGTAGTGGTGGTGGTGGTGGTGGTGGTGAGTACTTGTTACAGGGTGGTGGTGGTGGTAGTGGTTCTTGTTACAGGGTGGTAGTGGTGGTGGTGGTGGTGGTAGTACTTGTTACAGGGTGGTGGTGGTGGTAGTGGTTCTTGTTACAGGGTGGTAGTGGTGGTGGTGGTGGTAGTACTTGTTACAGGGTGGTGGGTGGTGGTAGTGGTTCTTGTTACAGGGTGGTAGTGGTGGTGGTGGTGTTGGTGGTAGTACTTGTTACAGGGTGGTGGTGGTGGTAGTGGTTCTTGTTACAGGGTGGTGGTGGTGGTAGTGGTTCTTGTTACAGGGTGGTAGTGGTGGTGGTGGTGGTAGTACTTGTTACAGGGTGGTGGTGGTGGTAGTGGTTCTTGTTACAGGGTGGTGGTGGTGGTAGTAGTGGTGCTTGTTACAGGGTGGTAGTGGTGGTGGTGGTGGTGGTGGTAGTACTTGTTACAGGGTGGTGGTGGTGATAGTGGTGCTTGTTACAGGGTGGTGGTGGTGGTTACAGTAAAAATACAGAAAAATTAAAACAAATTATTACAAAACATTTGCAACACACACACACACACACACACACACACACACATTTAAATCAATCCCAGGGCCCACCACTCAATATTCTCAGCGACAGCGATGAGATTAATTTTGTGTTTGTTGAGTGTTTGTTGTGTGTTTGAGTTCTGTTCTGCTGAGTGTTTGCCTGACGAATGATAATTACGGTGTTGATCTAATTCTGATTTTTAGTTGGCCAGAGAACTGCTTGTATTAGCTCTCTCTCTCTCTCTCTCTCTGTTTAATAATTTTGCTTTTAGTAAATTTAATATATGCGTATCTCTATCTATCTATCTATCTATCTATTTATCTAACTATCTATATATCTATCTATCTATCTATCTATCTATCTATCTATCTGACTATCTATCCACCTGTCACTCAGGGTCCTCCGGCGTGGGCAGGTAACGACAGGTAGCCGTCAATGGTGGTACTCAGGTGAACTAATTTGTTTTCTCATTACCTGGGAAGGAACCACGAGCCCTCTACATACCTCTCTCTCTCTCTCTCTCTCTCTCTCTCTCTCTCGCTCTGTTTTCCTTCCCTTTCCCTCACCTTCCCTCTCTGTTTTTCCTCCCTGCCTCCCTCCTCCTCCCTCCACCCGCCCCACCTAATTTCCTCCTCACCATCTCCCTCCCTCTTTCTTACTCCCACACTCCCTCTTCTTCTCCACCTCTCACTCACATTTTAATTCCCTCCACCCCCTCCCTCCCTCCACCCCCTCCCTCCCACCACCCCCTCCCTCCCAACACCCACCCCTTCACAATCGCAAAAATTTCTAATCTACCGAACTAACCATTTTAAATACCCCCCCACAATACCTAATCTAATCAACCAAATTATGGATTGTATGAGTTATACATAATGGAAATTTATTCACAATCGCAGAAAATCTAAGCTTCCAAACTAGACCACTTTAGATGGATAAACCGTATACTAATTTTTTTCACAATCGCTAAATAGTGTAATCCACCGAACTAAGTATTTTAAACCACAAATAAATTACAGTATATATATAACTATTTTGATCAAGTAAAATAACAATAAATAACAATAGTAATAAAATATTAAAGTTTAATATTAAGTTCGTTACCTTTTGTTACTTTAATATAAATATTATTTTATCAAGATTTTTTTTTATTTATTTTATTATTCGTGGATGTTGTTGTTGAGATTAAAAAACGTTAAAACGAAACATATTTATGTCTTGAAAATGAAATAAAATGTGTGTGTGTGTGTGTGTGTGTGTGTGTGTGTGTGTGTGTGTGTGTGTGTGTGTGTAAATAATAATAATAATAATAATAATAATAATAATAATAATAATAATAAACGGTTTATTAATAGAGTTGCAGCCGGTGGCTGAAAATATACAGACTTACATTTGATTTAGACATAATGATATAATATGCATTGAATACATTTACAGGGCTGTACAGTACATAAATCAGGAGTTGTTTATTATTTTAACAATAGATGGGATGGTGCTGTTCTTATATCTATCGGTGCGGGCTCTTATGGGCTGAATTTTGTTGTAGTGGCGGACTGTGCGAGGTGGGTGGGGGGCTGCAGGTGGCAGAAGGTGGCGATGACGAGGGTGGTGCATTAGTTGGCTGCCAAACCTTTCCAGTGCTTGGTGGTGGAGGTCACTGAGGGATGGCATTTCCAGGGTGGAGAGAGCGTTGGTGTGTGTGTGTGTGTGTGTGTGTGTGTGTGTGTGTATGTGTGTATGTATGTGTGTGTGTGTGTGTGTACATAATCAGTGTTATCAACAACATCGTCTTGAATGGAAAGGCCTTCATTAGTTAAGGACAAGAGCGGCATATAAACCTCTTCTAAATTTACAAACCCTGTCAGCTCCTCCTCCTCCTCCTCCTCCTCCTCTTGACACCAACACACTAAGTTGTCTCGTTCTTCCGTCCATCACCCTTCGTCACCCAACGGCCTTTCCAGCAGCAAAACTCTAAACCTTCCCCTCCTCTCTCTCCTCCTCCTCCTCCCTCTAACTGTCTCAGAGGACAGTTACCTCCTTCATTTTACACACACACACACACACACAAACTAACTGTCTCGCCCTACTTCTCCTTCTCCTCCTCCTCCTTACCCTACCTTTCCCTCCTCTCTCTCCCCTCTGCACCTCCTGCACCCCACCTCCTCCCCAGGTTGCTGACAAGCCAGATAAGCGGCGTCAGATGGCGGATTGTTTCGTTCGAGTGTGGCAGATCAGCACCGCCACAACCACGACCCCCGCCTCTCCCTCCCCGCCTAGAGGCTGTGTGGTGGCTCGGTAGGTTGCGTCTCTATCGTCTTCTTTTGGGCTAATTTAACCAGTTAATTAAATCTTGATCCAATTAGGAACAACATCTCGTTCAAGGAAGAGCAAGGTTGTTTTGCTTCTCTTTCTCTACCCCTCACCCCTCCCCTTCACCTCCTCACCCCCTTCACCTCCTCCCCCCCTTCCCCCTTCCCTCACCCCCCTCCATGGCTTATGTTTACCTGTTACCTGTAAACAAAAATATTTAGCCCAAGTAACCATCTTCAGTATCAATTTTGGCGGCTTTTTTCAGGCTTTTTTTTTCCAGGCTTTTTTTCCAGGCTTTTTTTTCCTTTTTTTTTTAGCCTTGAGGTTAAAAGCGTTAATTGGCGTTATTAAGAGGTCGTTTGTGGGAATTTGTGGTCGGGCTTTTGTAGTAAGTATTTGTATGGTGTATAATTGAGAATTTTTTGAAGGGGATGTTTCTGAGTGTTTATATAGCGAGTAATTAAAGGAGAAGCTTATGGGAATTTACCTGGATTTAGTGATCAATATTTTATGAAGAGCGTTAGTGAGCATTTATAGGGCGCATTACTGAGCATTTATAAAGAGGATTACTGAGCATTAATAAAGAGGATTACTGAGCATTTATAAAGAGCGTTACTGAGCATTTATACAGAGGATTACTGAGCATTTATAAAGAGCGTTACTGAGCATTTATACAGAGGATTACTGAGCATTTATAAAGAGCGTTACTGAGCATTTATACAGAGGATTACTGAGCATTTATAAAGAGCGTTACTAAGCATTTATACAGAGGGTTACTGAGCATTTATAGGACGCATTACTGAGCATTTATACAGAGGATTACTGAGCATTTATACAGTCACTGCAATTCTGGGCTTCGAAAGACAGACAGACAGACAGACAGAGAAGTAAACAGACAGACAGACAAGTAAACAGACAGACAGACAAGTAAACAGACAGACAGACAAGTAAACAGACAGACAGAAGTAAACAGGCAGACAGAAGTAAACGAACAGACAGACAAGTAAACGAAGACAGACAGACAAGTAAACGAACAGACAGACAAGTAAACAGACGAACAGACAAGTAAACAGACAGACAGACAAGTAAGCAGACAGACAGACAAGTAAACGAACAGACAGACAAGTAAACAGACAGACGAACCGTAAACAGACAGACAGAGAAGTAAACAGACAGACAGACAAGTAAACAGACAGACAGACAAGTAAACAGACAGACAAGTAAGCAGACAGATTGACAGACAAGTAAACAGACAGACGGACAGAAGTAAACAGACAGACAGACAGACAGGTGAGGGCGCGGGGTCCTATATCTTGATGTAAAGACTAAAGCCTGAGTCAATAATATTATGTTCTCTTGTGTGGTGGTGGTGCTGGTGGTGTAGTGGTGGTGTAGTGGTGGTGGTTGTGGTGGTTGTGGTGATTGTGGTGGTTACGGTGATTGTGGTGATTGTGGTAGTTGTGGTGGTTGTGGTGATTGTGGTGGTTGTGGTGGTTGCAGTGATTGTGGTGATTGTGGTTTGTTGTGGTGGTTGTGGTGATTGTGGTGGTTGTGGTGGTTGCAGTGATTGTGGTGATTGTGGTGGTTGTGGTGGTTGCAGTGATTGTGGTGATTATGGCAGTTGTGGTGGTTGCAGTGATTGTGGTAGTTGTGGTGGTTGTGGTGGTTGTGGTGATTATATGTTTTTTAATGTTTGTTGTGATGGTTGTTGGATGTTTCAGAATGTTGTAGTGGTTGTGTGCAGAAGCTGGTTAGGTTATGTTAGGTTAGGTTAGGTTAGGTTAGATTAGGTTTACAAGCATATGTGTATTAATGTTACTGTGTATGTGTGTATGAAGGTTTATGTTGGTGTGTATGACGTGTGTATGAGCGTATAAATGTGTATGTGTGTTAATGCTGGTGTGTATGTGTGTATGGGTGTGTATGAGCGTATAAATGTGTATGTGTGTTAATATTGGTGTGTATGAGTGTGTATGTGTGTGTGTATGAGTGTGTATGTGTGAATGTGTGTATGAGTCTGTGTGTGTGTATGTGTGCATGAGTCTGTGTGTGTGTATGAGTGTGCATGTGTGCATGTGTGTATGAGTCTGTATGTGTGTATGAGTGTGTATGTGTGTGTATGTTAGTCAATAAACTAAACTGGTAAGCTAAGAATTGATGAAATGTGTCAATAATGTTTTATCCAGTAACACTTTCCTCTCTTGCTGTTGTTGTTGTTGCTGTTGTTGTTGTTATTGTTGCTGTTGTTGTTGTTGTTGCTGTTGTTGTTGTAGTTGATGTTGTTGTTACTGCGCTTCAACAACAAAGGTCTATAAGCGGCTAAACAAATTATGAGAAATAGATTTTCCTCATTCTCTTCCTTCTTATACTTTCCTTCTATAATTTCATTCCGAACAGAAAAAAAAAAACCCAGCAATAAAGACAGAATAATAATAAAAAATCTCTTCCATAATACTTAGTAAGAAAAATATATAATAACTTTGTGTGTGTGTTTACGGAAGAGGGAAAAGGGACAGCATGTGTAAAAGAACATGTGCGCTTACCTCCACTGGGTTCCCGTCAGCTGATTCGTGTAAACAATGAACTACCAAAGAAAATTATACTCACTTTTTTTTTTCGAGGGGGAACTATTGATATTTTTTAAGGTAGGGGCTTATGGTGGGCTTACATTAGGTAGAGAGGAGAGTAGGGAGGGAAGGAGGGAGGGAGAGAGGGAGGAGAGAGAGAGGGAGGAGGGAAGAATGGTGAGTTAAGGAAAAGAGGGAAGGACATGGTGGAGGAAGGAAGGTAGCAGGGAGGAGGGTGTGAAGAAGGAAGGAGGAAGAGAAGTAGAAAAAGAAGGAGATCGTGGAGTGCAAGTATGGAAAACGTGGTGGGAGGGAAAGGAAGGAGGAGGGAGGGAGGAGGGAGGGAGGAGGGAGGGAGGGCGTGGTGGAGGAGGGAGGAGATTAACGAGAGGTGGCAGTGTGTGACGTGCCAGTGTGAATCATCAATTAAGGGCATCATTCTATTACCCTCCCCTCCCTCACTCCCTCCTCACTCCTTCCTTCCTTCCTTCCTCCTCCCTCCTTCCCTCCCTCCCTCCTCCTTCCTCCTTCCTTCCTTCTCCCTCACTCCCTCCCTCCTTCCTTCCTTCCTTCCTTCACTCCTCCCCTCCCACCCTCCCTCCCTCCCTCCCTCCTCCCCTCCTTCCTTCCTTCCTTCCTTCCTTCTTCCTCCCCTCCCTCCCTCCTCCCTCCCTCCCCTCCTTCCTCCCCTCCCACTCCACTCAATCTTTCCTTCCATCCTTCTTTCACTCCTTCTCCATCCATCCATCCATCCATTCATCCATCTATTCCGCCTTCCCTTCATCAACCGCCCCCCCTCCTTCCCTCCCCTATCTCTCCTTATCTCCTCTCCTACATCCAATCTTCTCTCTCTCTCTCTCTCTCTCTCTCTCTCTCTCTCTCTCCTCTCTCTCAAATGTTTCCCCTTCCATAAAGTAACATTTCTTTCACCACAGCATCAACAAAAACAGCAATATCAACAACCACAAAAATAACAACACAAACAACAACAAAAAATAACAGCGACAATAACAAGAATGACAACAAAAACAACAGCAATAACAACAACAACAAACACAACTATTGTAACAACATTATTAACTACAACTTCACAACAAAAACACCAACAAGATAAACAACAACAACAACAGCAGAATAACAACAACCACAACAAAAAAATAATTACCATCAGTCAAAAGAATAATTATCAAACAACCACAATTACCACATTACAACCCAGATGTCTTCCCTTACAACACTCTAACAACTGTCTCTTCCCCTCACAACCCCTGCTGTCTTTAACCATCACAACTCTTTCATTTCTCCTACAACAAGAGTATTTTACAACTTGCTAACAACTTATATTTCTTGCCTACAAAAAAACCCCCACAACGACCTCTACCTATAACTATCACAACTATACCTACAACTACTACGACTTCTGCTTGTAAACTACCACAACTCTTATCCTATAACCCTTCCTCGTCAACTCTCCCCTATAATCAGCCTTACTACTACCACTACAACTACCACAACCACCACCAACAACCACCACATTAATTAAGACCATCAACCACCACCACCAACCACCACCAACAACCACCACATTAATTAAGACCATCAACCACCACAACCACCATCAACCACCAACCACCACCATCAACCCTTACATGGAAAAATAACAAAACCCTCTTACACCTCCCTCCCCTCCATCTGTTCCACCACCTCTGTCACTCCACCTCTCCCACCCAACGGAATGGGGAGGTTCCTGGTGGGTTAGAGGAATGGAAGGAGGGAGGGAGAGATGGAAGGAAGGGAGGGAGGGAGGGAGGGACACTAACAATGACTCTCGTAGTTTTTGTCCAAGTGTTGACGTTTACCCTCCACACACGGCCCAGATTGAGGTATCGTGGCGGGGAATTAAGATGGGATATTAGCTTCGACACAGAGACCTCCCCCCTAACCCTAGCTCACACCCCTTAACCCTTGCCGATCCTGCCTCTTCGCCCGTGTGCTCTCTAGATCTAAGGGGGGAGATCAGGGTGTAGTGAGGGCCGGAGGGTTGCGCCACTATATAGAGGAGCGCGCCACTAAAGTCCTTATTGTTTCATCCTGGGTGTAATGATTGTGCTTGTGGTAGTCTTGTGTGCCATAATGTGGGGAGATCAATGTAGAGGGTGGCGCCTGCCTTGCCCTGTCCTGTCCTGTGCTGCCACCCACCCACCCAGTCACCCACCCAGCCACCCTTACTAACCCCCACCCCCCCCACCACCTATCCCGGCGGCCACCTATGCCACCCCGGCCACTCAGTCACCCACCCCAGGCCACTAGCCACCCTTGCCACCCCCAGCCACCTCTGCCTTAGCCCTTCAAGCCCAGCCTCCCAGCTGAACCAGGTTAGGTTTTCAGCAGCCGACCAGGCTGGTGGCCAAGGAGGGAGGGAGTGGGGGGACATGCAGTATACTCTATAAACTGATCCTCCCTTTTTACTAACTCATTTCTCCTCTCCCTCTTCTTTCTCTCTCTCCTCCCTCCTTCCCTCCACTTTTCCTTCTCTGTCCCACTTTCTCTTCCTTCCTCTGTACCTTCTCTTCCACCTTCCTTTCCTCTCTCCCACTATCCCTTCTCTTTCCCAAAATTCCCTCCCTCCCTCCTACCCCCCCCTCATCCCATTCTCTCTTCCTCCCTTCCTCCATTTCTGCATTCATCCCTTCCTCCTCCTTTCTCCTCCCTTCCTCCCTCCCTCCCTCCATCCCACTTCCTTTCTTCCTTCCTTTCTTCCCTTCCCTCCCTTCTTCCTTTCTTCCTTCCTCCCCTCCTCCCTCCCTCCTTCCTTCCTTTCTTCCTTCCTTCCTTTCTTCCCCTTCCTCCCTTCTTCCTTTCTTCCTCCCTCGCCCTCCTCCTCCCTCCCTCCCTCCCTCCTCCCCTCCTTCCTTTTCTTCCTTCCTCCCTTCTTCCTTTCTTCCTTACTCCCACTCCCTCTATTCCTTCCTTCTCCCTCCTCCCTCGTTCCTTCCCTCCTTCCGTCTTTTTCCTTCTCAACCACCACCCCATCCTCTTCACCCCTCCTCCTACTCCTCCTCCACGTATCACTAAACACGCGAGAGAAACAAAAAGAAGACAGTCAGGTGATCCCCCTACGCAATATCGCAAGGACTGAGCTGTGTGTGTGTGTGTGTGTGTGTGTGTGCTGTAATGAACCTCAGGTCTCACCAGGACTTTGTGTTTGGAGGACCTTCTTGAGCTGTGATATGAGGAATCACTCCTCAACTCACACACACACAAACACCACACACACACACACACACACACACACACACACACACACATACATATATATACTCATGCACACACATATTTTCCTACCCCTCTCACCCCCCACACACCCCTCCCACCCTCCCCAACACACAAACACCAACATCCCTCACCCCCCCCACGCACACCCTCCCACATCCTCCCCAACACACACACACACACACATAACCACCCACAACCCCCCGCACACACTTACAATTGTTTACATAAACTTTTATAAGTGTAGACGCCTAAGTGACAGAACCTTCACTTAAAAGTCATAAAAGTATAAATAAATGAATAAATAAGTTTGGTATAAGTGCAAGATTTTCTAGGTACTGTATATACTTATGTTACTTTTATCACTTAATAACACTTAAAAAATTTACAGCATTATACTTACTTAAATAAACTTTTCCCTAAGTGTGGATGGACAGGTTGTAGTGAGTGTAGACAGGTTGTAGTAAGTGTAGACAGTTTGTAGTAAGTGTTGACAGGTTGTAGTAAGTGTTGACAAGTTGTAGTAAGTGTTGACAGGTTGTAGTAAGTGTAGAGAGGTTGTAGTAAGTGTTGACAGGTTATAGTAAGTGTAGACAGGTTGTAGTAAGTATAGACAGGTTGCAGTAAGTGTTGACAGGTTGTAGTAAGTGTTGACAGGTTGTAGTAAGTGTTGACAGGTTGTAGTAAGTGTAGACAGGTTGCAGTAAGTGTAGACAGGTTGTAGTAAGTGTAGACAGGTTGTAGTAAGTGTTGACAGGTTGTAGTAAGTGTTGACAGGTTATAGTAAGTGTAGACAGGTTGTAGTAAGTATAGACAGGTTGCAGTAAGTGTTGACAGGTTGTAGTAAGTGTTGACAGGTTGTAGTAAGTGTTGACAGGTTGTAGTAAGTGTAGACAGGTTGCAGTAAGTGTTGACAGGTTGTAGTAAGTGTAGACAGGTTGCAGTAAGTGTAGACAGGTTGTAGTAAGTGTAGACAGGTTGTAGTAAGTGTTGACAGGTTGTAGTAAGTGTAGACAGGTTGTAGTAAGCAGGTTGTAGTAAGTGTTGACAGGTTGTAGTAAGTGTTGACAGGTTGTAGTAAGGAGTGTTGACAGGTTGTAGTAAGTGTAGACAGGTCGCAGTAAGAGATGTAGACAGGTTGTAGTAAGTGTAGACAGGTTGTAGTAAGTGTAGACAGGTTGTAGTAAGTGTTGACAGGTTGCAGTAAGTGTTGACAGGTTGTAGTAAGTGTAGACAGGTTGCAGTAAGTGTAGCCAGACAGGTTGCAGTAAGTGTAGACAGGTTGCAGTAAGTGTTGACAGGTTGTAGTAAAGTGTAGACAGGTTGCAGTAAGTGTTGACAGGTTGTAGTAAAGTGTAGACAGGTTGTAAGTAAGTGTAGACAGGTTGTAGTAAGTGTAGACAGGTTGCAGTAAGTGTTGACAGGTTGTAGTAAGTGTTGACAGGTTGTAGTAAGTGTTGACAGGTTGGAAATGAGTGTAGACAGGTTGTAGTAGTGTTGACAGGTTGTAGTAAGTGTTGACAGGTTGTAGTAAGTGTTGACAGGTTGCAGTAAGTGTAGACAGGTTGCAGTAAGTGTAGACAGGTTGCAGTAAGTGTAGACAGGTTGTAGTAAGTGTAGACAGGTTGCAGTAAGTGTAGACAGGTTGTAGTAAGTGTAGACAGGTTGTAGTAAGTGTTGACAGGTTGTAGTAAGTGTAGACAGGTTGTAGTAAGTGTTGACAGGTTGTAGTAAGTGTAGACAGGTTGTAGTAAGTATAGACAGGTTGCAGTAAGTGTTGACAGGTTGTAGTAAGTGTTGACAGGTTGTAGTAAGTGTTGACAGGTTGCAGTAAGTGTTGACAGGTTGTAGTAAGTGTAGACAGGTTGTAGTAAGTGTTGACAGGTTGGTAAGTGTAGACAGGTTGCTTGTAGTAAGTGTAGACAGGGGTAAGTAACATCCCAGGAAAGGGAGAAGGGGGTGATAGTGGGGGGGTGATTGTGGGGGGGTTAGAAGGAAAGTAAATAGGGGAGAAAAAATAAGCATTAATACCGAGGCATAAAGGAGATAATATTGGGTGAATAATTTCCCCCCCAACGCCTGGGTTAAGTGTACACGTTAAATAAATTCTCCCCCTCCACCCCCCTGGCTCCGGCTCTCTCTCTCTCTTTATATCTCTCGCTTTCTTTGTATATCTCTTTATATCTCTCTTTCCTTATATCTCTCTCTCTTTTTCTTATGTCTCTCTCTTTTCCATATCTCCCTCTTATATACACATATATATATATATCTTTATCTTTGTATTGCGTCTACTTTTCTCTATTTTTCTGCCTCTCGGCGTTTCTTTCTCTCATGATCTCTTTATTTCTGTCTCTTTCTGTATCTATATATCCGTCTGTCTGTCTCTCTCTCTCCCTCTCTCTCTCTCTCTCTCTCTCTCTCTCTCTGTGTGGACCTGAACGAAACTATAATCACCGCTGACTAAACACACTGACACACGGGGGTCGGGTCCTGACGCTGAGCCGCCACCCTGACAGTCCTCCTAGAATGCTCTCATCTTTTTAGCTCTTCTTCCCTGTCTTACCATTTACGGCCGTCGCTTACGTTAAGGTTTAGTCCCGTCCATGGTGTGTTTGTGAGTGGACGAACCTCAGTGAAAACAGGTGAGAAAATGTTAAAAAAAAATCGTGAATGGGAATTTATATGATGCTAGTGGGTGATTTTACTCAGGGCTTTTGTGATTGGCTGAGAATTTTCGGCTATTCATTTCAGGCCACGCCTCTTTTATCTACATTTAGCGGTGTTATGATCATCTCCGGTGTTATTTATCGCCTTTAATCTCATTTTCAGTAATTTATCGATAATATGAGTGATTTTTTGTCATTAAATTGAGAGAAATTCTTCTATTTTTCGTTTACAAAACTGGCTTCAGAGTAAACATGCTCCGCCCCCTTAAGTTACGTCACGACAAGGGCGGAGTCATCTAAGAGCGCTCAACCAATCAGCACCAAGCAATACACTTGATTCTACGTTGCCAGGACCTAGGACGAGTTTGAGAGTCGATGATGGTTATTAAACATTTTTTGAAGTGAATAAAGTGAATAATCATCTTTATTCATGAAAGAATCTTGACTCCATTAGATGTAGTTCAGTCAGGCGTCCCACACAAAAGTATATTTAATCCCCTATTATCTTTTTTTTCTCGTAAAGCTTAGGTCTTTGGCTGTCCCGACCAATATTTCTCTGCCTTATATTATCATTCTCAGGTAACGAGGAGGTCATATACCTGTCCACCTGGCCTCTTGTTGTTGTTGTTATTATTACCGTATTATAATTATTAGTTATTGTTATTATTAGTTATTATTATTATTATTATCATTAGTTATTATTATTATTATTATTATTAGTTATTATTATTATTATTATTAGTTATTATTATTATTATTATTATTATTATTATTACTATTATTATATTATTATTACGCAGTATATAAGAGAAAGTAGTCAACTAATACACGTATATACACTAATAGATAAAGGGACCAGGAAATACTCTCTCTCAGTGTGATTTTTAAACCTTTATGTATGAATTAATTTTTCACTTAAAGGGTTAACTGAGAGGTTGTTATCGTACTAATTGGGTTATAATCGGACTCAAGACGTTATCGTATTTAGGAGGTTGTTATTGTACTCAGGAGGTTGGTATCATACTCAGGAGGTTGGTATCATACTCAGGAGGTTGGTATCATACTCAGGAGGTTGGTATCATACTCAGGAGGTTGGTATCATACTCAGGAGGTTGGTATCATACTCAGGAGGTTGGTATCATACTCAGGAGGTTGGTATCATACTCAGGAGGTAGTTGTCATACCCAGGATATTGTTATTGTACTCAGGAAGTTCTGATTGTACTCGGAAAGTTCTTATTGTCCTCAAGATTTTGTTACTCTACTCAGGATGTTGTTATTGTACTCATCAGGTTGTTATCGTATTCAGGAGGTTGTTATTGTACTCAGTGGATTGTTATCGTACTTGGGATGTTGTTATCGTACTCAATGTTGCTATTGTACTTAGGAGGTTGTTATCGTACTCAGGAATTTGTTATTGTACTCAGGATGTTATTGTACTCATGAGGTTGTTACCGTACTCAGGTTGTTATCGTACTCAGGATTGTTTTTATTGTACTCAGGATGTTGTTATTGTACTCAGAATTTTTTTATTGTACTCAGGATATTGTTATTGTACTCATGAGGTTGTTATCACACTCAGGATTTTGTT
>NW_024738608.1:3587404-3594097 GCF_018991925.1 Homarus americanus
CTAACATAAACTTCAGTAAAAAAAAAATATATATATATCCGGGTTATATTGTGGCAGCTGGTCCCAGGCCACGAAGATTACCACAATAAACTGTATTTGGGTATATTAAAAATAATAAATTGTTTCGGTGCTTTCAATGTGAGGATATTGGCCCTATATGTTATACAATATTCAACGCTTCTAATATGGTTACAGGTTCCCAGATATGTGTGTGTGTGTGTGTGTGTACCTGCCGCACTGTCTATGTGCTGCCGATTAAAAATCATAAACACCAACAAAGTTGTTCAAATGCCATTTGTTAACGTAAGAACATAAGAATGGAGGAAACTGTAGCGGGCCTATTGGCCCATACTGAGCAGTCCCGTTTACATGCAGCCCCTATCGCTCATATATCCAACCTATGTTTGAAGCTATCCAGTGTATTCGAGTTCATGATGATGTTTGGTAACTTGATCCACTCGTCCACTACTCTATTTCCAAACCAATGTTTACCTATCTTGCGCTTAAATCTAAATTTGTCTAATTTAAAACCATTGCTACGAGTTCGCTCCTGGTTGGATAGTTTGAGTACCTTTGCTATATCACCTTGTTTAGCCCTGACCTCCATTTATACACCTCGATCATATCGCCCCCCACTCTACGTCTCTTGAGGGAGTGCAAATTAAGATGCTTTAACCTGTCTCTGTACTCAAGGTTCCTAATGCCCGGAATTTGTCTTGTCATTCTCCTCTGGATTCTTTCTAGGGATTCTATATCCATTCTGTAGTACGGTGACCAGAAATGAACTGCGTAATCCAAGTGAAGCCTCACAAGCGCAAGATATAGTTTTAGGATAACCTCGCTATAGTCGTGTGACTAACACTCTTTTGTATGAACCCAAGTACTTTATTAGCCTTACTTCGAGCAAATACACACTGCTGTCTTGGTATAAAATTCCTACTAATTATTACTCCTAAATCTTTCTCACAGTCGGATTTCTCTATAACAACGTTGTTCATCTGATATCTGGTTTCTGTGTTTACATCTCCTAGACTAAGTAATTAAATTTCATCTGCCATTTTACAGACCGTGCGAACAGTTTGTTTAGATCTTCCTGTAGTTTTGAGGAGTCTTTGTTAGATTGTTTTACACGCCCTATTTTAGTGTCTGCAGCAAATTTACTTATGTTGCTGTCTACGCTTATATCTATGTCGTTTATGTATATAATAAGTAGTAATGGTCTAAGTACTGATCCTTGGGGTACTCCACTAGTGACGTTACCCCCAATGGGATTTAGTGCCGTTAATGCTTACTCGCTGTTTCCTCTCCTGTAACCACGCCCTAATCAATTTTAAAACATCTCCTCCAATTCCATGAGCCTCCACTTTTCGTATTAATCTTTCGTGGGGGACTCTGTCGAAGGCTTTGCTAAAGTCGAGGTATAGCACATCATAATCGTGGCTGTCATCCACTGATTCGAAAACAGTAAAAAAAATTTTTTTATAAATTAGTTAGACATGAATGCTCACTTGTGAAGCCATGTTGGGAATCATTGATCAACTTGTGATTCTTCAGGTGATTTCGAATAGAGTTTGAAATTATTGCCTCAGCAATTTGCCTACAATTGATGTTAAACTGATTGAACGGTAGTCAGAGGATAGTCACCTATCTCCCTTCTTGAAAATCGGTATTACATTCGCTATCCTCCAGGATTCTGGTACTACACCCGTTTTTAAGGACATGTTAAACAAGTGGCTAAGGGCATACTAAGCTCTTCCTTACATTCCTTTAATACTCCAGCAAATATCTCATCGGGACCTGGTGAATTATTAGGCTTTAGTTTGTCTATTTGTTTAATAACATCGTTACTAGCCACTTCTATCTCGCTTAATCTATTTAATTCACAATCTCTGTATATAGTCGGTGCCTCGGGTATCATGTTTAAATTTTCGGTTGTGAAAACTGTTGAAAAATATCTGTTCAGATTAATTATTACTCATTTCCCCGACGATATCAGTTAGCTCGCCGGTATGGGCCAATAGACCCGCTGCAGTTTCCTCCAATCTTATGTTCTTATGTTGTCTCGTGAACATTTGAAAAAATCTCATTGGGTGTGACTTCGCCTTCCTTGCTACCTTCAGTTCACTATTCCTTTTTGCTTTTCTTATCTCGGTCTTGACCCTACTGGCCAATACCTTATAATAATCTCGGTGGTTTAGGGACCGATTATAAACCTTAAATCAAAGACAAATGGTTTAAGCCGAATAATACGTTATACCACCGATAAATATGCTTGCGCCACGAGTATAGTGACTTAATGACCGATTAATCAACGTATTCCCGCATAAAGAGTGGTTTTGAGAGCCGATTAAAAAGCTGTCACCGACTAAGTGGTCTCACATCCGATTTATAATCTTAAACCTTCGACAAATTCGTCTAGAGACAGACTGATAAAGTTAAACCACAGACCAAGCGGGTTAAAGGCCAAATAATGAGCAGAAACCACCTCCTCCCTCCTTCCTAGCTCAACACCTCCCTCCCTCCCTAGCTCAACACCTCCCTCCCTCCCTAGCTCAACACCTACCTCCCTCCCTAGCTCAACATCCTCCCTCCCTCTCAGGCTCAACACTTCCCTCCCTCCCTAGCTCAATACCTACCTCCCTCCTGCTCAACACCTCCCTCCTTCTAGCTCACACCTCCCTCCCTCCCTAGCTCAACACCTCCCTCCTTCCTCCCTAGCTCCACACCTCCTCCTTCCCTCCCTAGCTCCAGCACCTCCCTCCTCCTAGCTCAACACTCCCTCCTCCCAAGGCTCAGCACCTACCTCCCTCCTAGCTCAACATCCTCCTCCTCTCTGGAACACTTCCACTCCTCTGGCTCATGCCTACCTCCTCTAGCTCCAGCACCCTCCTTCCTAACTTTCAGCCTCCCTCCCTCCCTCCTAGCTCATCCTCCCTCCTCTCTAGCTCAACACCTACCTCCCTCTGCTCAACACCTCCCTCCCTCCTTAGCTCAACACCTCCCTCCCTCCCTCTAGCTCATCCCTCCTCCTCTCACCACCTCCCTCCTAGCTCAACACCTCCCTCCGTCCTAGCTCAGCACCTACCTTCCTCTAGCTCAGCACCTCCCTCCTCCCTGCTCCACCTCCCTCCCTCCCTCTGGCTCATCATCACTCCCTCTCTAGCTCAGCTCTCCTCCTCTAGCTCACTCATCGCCCCCTCTATCTACATCCTCCGTCTCTGGCTCAACACCTGCCTCCTCTGTGGGCTCACATCCCCTCCTCTCTGGCTCCTGCCTTCTCGTCCCTGGCTGAACACCTCCCTCCCTCCCTCCTCCCTAGCTCAACACCTCCCTCTCCCTCCTGCTCAGCACCTGCCTCCTCGTCCCTAGCTCAACCTCCCTCCCTCCCTAGCTCACACCTCCCCTCCTCCTAGCTCAGCACCTCCTCCCTCCTAGCTCAACACCTACCTCCCTCTAGCTCAACACTCCCTCCTCTCTAGTCAACACCTCCCTCCCCCTAGCTCAACACCTCCTCCTCTGAGCTCCAGCACCTCCCTCCATCTAGCTCCAGCACCTCCCTCCCTCCTATCAGCTCCTCCCTCCTCCTCCTTGCCTCCTCCTCCTAGCTCAGCACCTGCCTCCTCCTGTCGCCATCACTCCTCCTGCTCCCTCATCCCTCTAGCTGCTCCACTCCCCTCCTGGCTCAGCTCCTACCTCCCTCCCTGGCTCAGCACCTACCTCCTCCTGGCTCAACAGCTGCCTCCTCCTAGCTCAACACCTCCTCCTGTCGACACCTACCTCCCTCCCTCGCTCACCTCCTCTCCCTAGCTCAGCACTCCTCCCTCTAGCTCCAACACCTCCCTCCCTCTCTGGCTCAACCTTCCCTCCCTCCTAGCTCAATACCTCCTCCCTCCTAGCAAACACCTCCCTCCTCCTGCTCCACCCTTTCCTCTAGCTCACATCCTCCCTCCTCTCTGAGCTCAGCACCTACCTCCTCCTAGCTCAGCACCTCCTCCCTCCTAGCTGAAACCTCCCTCCCTCCTCTCCTGACCTCCTCCTCCTCTCTGGCTCAGCACCTCCTCCCTCCTAGCTCACGCCTCCTCAGGTCCCTGGCTCAGCACCTCCTCCCTCCTGCTCAACACCTCCCTCCCTCCCTAGCCTCAACACCTCCCTCCCCTCCTCTAACCATCCTCCCTCCCTCTCTGGCTCCACCTCCTCCTCTAGCTCATCCGCCCTCCTCTCTGGCTCAACACCACCTCCGTCTCTAGCTCAGCACCTACCTCCTCCTGCTCATCCTCCTCCTCCCTGTCAAACCTCCCTGTCCCTGCTGAACACCTCCCTCCCTCCCTCCCTCCTAGCTCCATCCTCCCTCCTCCCTAGCTCACACCTACTCCCTCCGTCCCTAGCTCAACACCTACCTCCCTTGTCCCTAGCTCCACCTCCCTCCTCCTACCTCAACCTCCCTCCTCCTACCTCAACCTCCCTCCCTCCTTAGCTCAGCCTTACCCCTCCTCCCTGAGCTCAGCACCTCCTCCTCCTAGGCTCAGCACCTCCTCCGTCCTGATCAGCCTCCTCCCTCCTCCTCCCTCCACTCCCTAGCAAAACCCTCTGTCCCTAGCTCAACACCTCCCTCCGTCCCTAGCTCAACCTCCCTCCGTCCTAGCTCAACACCTCCCTCTGTCCCTAGCTCAGCACCTCCCTCCCTCTAGCTCAGCACCTACACTCCCTCTAGCTCAATACCTTCCTCCTCCTGGCTCCTGCACCTAAGTCCCTCTAGCTCAACAACTCCCTCCTAGCTCAATACTTTCCTCCCTCCTAGCCAACATCTAGTCCTCTAGCTCAACAACTCTCCCTAGCTCAGCACCCTACCTCCCTCCATAGCTCCAGCACCTGCCTCTGTCCCTGGCTCAGCACCTAAGTCCTCCTAGCTCCTTGGCTCCTCTAGCTCAGTGCCTTCCTCCTCTCTGGGCTCCGACACTCCTCGTCTCTGGCTCAACCTCCTCCCTCCCTAGCTCAACACCTCCCTCCCTCCCTGAGCTCAACAACTACCTCCCTCAGCTCCTTACCTCCTCCCTCCCTAGCTCAACACCTCCCTCCCTCTGGCTCAGCACCTCCTCCCTCCTGAACCTGCTCCTCACCCTCTAGCTCAGCACCTCCCTCTCCTAGCTCAACACCTACTTCCTCCCTAGCTCAGCACCTCCTCCCTTAGCTCAACACCTACCTCTCTCCTAGCTCAGCACCTCCCTCTCCTCCCTCCTAACTCCCTCCCTCCTCCCTAGCTCCAACCTCCCTCCTCCTAGCTCAGCTAACTCTCCCTAGCACCTCCTCCCTCCTCCTAACTCCAGCACCTCCCTCGTCCCTGAGCTCAACATACCTCCTCGAGGCTAACACCTGCCTCCTCCCTGGCTCAGCACCTGCCTCTCTCCTAGTCAGCACCTCCTCCTCCTCCTCGCTCCAGCACCTCCTCCGTCCCTAGCTCGCACCTTTCCCTCCTCCCTAGCTCACACTCTCTCCCTAACTCCAGCACCTCCTCAGGTCCCTAACTCAAGCACCTCCCTCAGTCTCTGGCTCAGCACCTCCCTCCCCCTAGCTCCACCTACCTCCCTCCTAGCTCAACGCCTACCTTCCTCCCGGGCTCAGCTCCTACCTCCCTCCTGTCAACACCTTCCTCCTCCTAGCTCAGCTCCTACCTCCTCCCTAGCTCAACACCTCCCTCCTCCTAGCTCAGCACCTCCTCCTCCTGAGCTCAGCACCTCCTCCTCCTGGCTCAGCCCTCCCTCCCTCTAGCTCAGCTTCCTCCCTCCTCCTGAGCTCAGCACCTGCCTCCCTCCTAGCTCAGCATCCTCCCTCCTGGCTCGCTCTGCATACAGGCTCAGCTCCTGCCCCCTCCTGGCTCAGCACCTCCTCCCCTCCTGGCAGCACCTCCCTCCCTCCCTCCCTAGCTCCAGCACCTACCTCCTCCCTGGCTCCAGCACCTCCTCCCTGCTCAACACCTGGCTCAGCACCTCCCTCCTCCTAGCTCAGCACCTACCTCCTCCTAGCTCAACACATACCTCCCTCTGAGCTCAACACATGCCTCCCTCTAGCTCGCACTCCTCCTAGCTCAACGCCGCACTCCCCTCCTAGCTCGCTCCTGCCTCCTCCTGAGCTCCAGCACCTCCCTCCTCCTAGTCCGCACCTACCTCCTCTCTGCAGCTCCTGCACCTGCCTCCCTCCTCCTCCTAGCTCAGCTCCTGCCTCCCTCCTCTGGCTCAGCCCTGCCTCCTCCTGAGCTCAGCACTTCATCTCTCCTAGCTCCAGCACCTGCCTCCTCCTTCCCTGAGCTCACACCTGCCTCCCTCCTGGCTCAGCACCCTGCCTCCCCTCCTGGCTCATCTGCCTCCCCCCTGGCTCAGCACTCCCTCCCTGGCTTAGCACCTACCTCCCTCCTGGCTCAACACCTGCCTCCCTCCTAGCTCAACACCTACCCTCCCTCCCTGGCTCAGCACCTACCTCCCTCCTGGCTCAACGCCTACCTCCCTCTGGCTTGCTCCACCTCCTCCCTCGGCAACACCTCCCTCCTGGCTCAACGCCTCCCTCCTCCTTAGCACCTGCCTCCTCCGCCAGCTCAGCACCTGCACTCCATCCTGGCTCAGCACCTCCTCCTCCTGAGCTCGGCTCCTGCCTCCTCCTAGCTCTGCACCTCTCCCTGGTGGTATCTCCTCCTGGCTCAGC
>NW_024738608.1:3594197-3642057 GCF_018991925.1 Homarus americanus
TCATTTCAACCATTGTGATCTGTGTCCTAATGGTGCAGTGTTTATCAGAATAACCTAACCTAACCTAATATTAACCTTCTAGCCCATTTATTATTATTTATTAGCCCAGTAGCCCAGCCTAACCTATTTCAGCCTGGCCTAACTGGCCTGGCCTGGCCTGGCCCTTAACCCCTAACTAACCATGTATCCTCTTGATCTTAGGTGCTGGGCTTCGCTTTTGTGGTCTCGTGGGAATAGTTGTTTTTATCTCATCTTTAGTTTAATATTACAGGGTGACTCTCTCTCTCTCTCTCTCTCTCTCTCTCTCTCTCTCTTTCTCTCTCTCTCTCTCTCTCTCTCTCTCTACTCTAGGTACAATACAAACATACTATCTGTAATGTCATCAAATTTACGCTGAGACTCTACTTAACTAGACATTCACTTCGTAGACTCTTGGGAAGTCTACAATAGACTCAACAATCTTATTCTCATAGAGTCTTAATGTAAATATTTCTCCCTGACAAAAGTAGAGTCTCGGCAACTGGAACCACGTTATGTTAGCTGTTGGAGACGAGAGATGTGTGTTTATGAACCTTTGGAAAATTCGTCATTTTTTTGGTTATTTAAGTTTGTTCTGCATCTCCAGTGACCAGGAAAAATTTGACGTATGAGCCTTTGTGAATCGTGTTTTACTTGATTTGGATTTTATGAGTTTTTGGCTGTGGGTTTTTTCGGTTTAATTAAGAGAAAGTTTTTGACTTGAGGTTTTCTGGGAATTCATCTTTGTGTGGGAGGAACTGGAGTCTTTTCCATCAGTTAGGAGGAAAACTTTACATACAGTCATCGTTATCTTTGTCTGGTGTGGTGGTGGGGGGTGTGGTGGGGGTGTAGGTGTGGTGTGGTGGGGTGGTGTGTGTGTAGTTGTGTGTGTGGTATGGTGCTGTGTGGTGGTGTGTGGTGTGTGGCAGTGTGGTGTGTCTGTTAGTAGTGTTTGGTGACGGTGTGTAGTGGTGGTGGTTGAGATTTTGCCTCTTAGCGGCTAGTTTGATGCACCCCATACTCATCCTGTGAGCGGTAGCGCAAAGGATTACAGACTAGAGGTCACAAGGTCAGTATAAACCCCGTGGTCAGGGGTTACAGAGTATCTGTTTGGTTACATGAGGTACAGTGTGAGGGCAGTATGTCTGGCCGCACACTTTGTTATTCATTTGAGTGAAGTATTCAAGCATTTTGTGTGTTTGGTTCTATACATGGGAACGATATAGTTACTAAGTGCAAAAATTGGATAAAATCTTAATATGTCGGCTATCTTGCCATTAGAGATGAAGTGTTGTGCCATTTCACAGGTGTTGATGGTGGTGGTGGTGTGTGTGTTAGTGGTGTGTGCTTCTGGTGGTGGTAGTGGTGAACACACACACACACACACACACACACACACACACACACACACACACTCCACTTCCCCTTATCACCCCAATCATCACCAGGAGCCGATAATAGGCTGTAGTTCTCAGCTGGGCTTTAATATACACCTGGCAGGCTAAGTACATCAGTCATCCCAGGTTAAACACAGGTGGTCGGGAGCCGGAGACGAGAACTGATCATCTGTACCTGAGATCAAGAGGTGTTTGGGTTGACAGAAAGTAGTGTGAATATAAAGGCGACCACCAGTTCATCCTGTTCGGTGGAGGAGATTTGGGGTAGGGCGAGCAGTGTTGGTGTTGGCGAGACACGCGAGTAGTGTTGGTGTTGGCGAGGAACACGCGTAGTGTTGGTGTTGGCGAGGCCGTTGTGTTGGTGTTGGCGAGGAGACGCGATTAGTGTTGGTGTTGAGGCAGTGGCAGTATATTGGTGACGTAATCAATACACACAAAACACCTATTGTTCGCCGACTCACCACCTTATAGCGCGGAAGACATCCACACTTCCTCATTAGCAGCAACCAGACTGTACAACAACAACATTATTAAGTATGACATTAATACACTTGTTTTACACACTTAACTAGTATAATAAGTGTGGCAGAGATATGCACACATGGGACAACTCTTCACGTATACATGAGTTTCCAGTATATGCACTTTTATGGGTTTCTGTGTACGTACTGGCGCGAAAAAACTTTGCTTGGGTGGTCCTCTACCCCCTCCCCTACCCCTCCCTCCTCCTCCACCCCCACTTCCCCTCCACCCCCCCTCCTTCTCTTCATCCCCTTTTCCCCCCCTCCTCCCTTTCCCCCCCCCCTCCATTAACACACAACACAACACCCCAGCCCTTGTCTCTCTCTCTCTCTCTCTCGGATGAAGAGAGAGAGGACTTCCTTGTTTTTATCATCAGTCTCTTCTATAAGGTCTCGTCCATTACCTGGAGTCGCTACACCTGGGCGTCACCCCCTCTCCTCTGTCTCTCGTCTGTCTGTCAGTTAAAATCTCTGAGAGGAAGGAGGTTTGGCGCAGACAGAAGTGAATTCAAAGATTCAGGCTACATACATACATACATGCATACATACATACATACATACATACATACACTACAGAGACCTATAGTATACTCTTTTCTTTTCTCTTATTTTCCATAAATCTTCTTTGTTTTCCTTTCTTTCTTTCTTTCTTTCTTTCTTTCTTTCTTTTTCTTTCTTCTATCCTCCTATATCACTAAGCCCCCCCCTTCTCTCTCTCTCTCTCTCTCTATGTAATAAAGTGCAAAGTTTTTCCTTAAAAATACGAGAGGACCAGTGCCAGTGTTCCCGTGGTTGGGTTTGGTTGGGTTTTGATTGGGTTTTGTTTGGGTTTGGTTGGGTTTGGTTGGGTTTGGTTGGGTTTGGTTGGGTTTGAGTTGGTTTAGGTTAGGTTTGGTTGTGGGTTTAGTTGGGTTTGGTTGGTTTGGTTGGGTTTGGTTGGGTTTGGTTGGGTTTGGTTGGGTTTGGTTGGGTTTAGGTTGGGTTTGATTGGGTTTGATTAGGTTTGGTTGGGTTTAGGTTAGTTTTGGGTTGGGTTTGGTTGGGTTTAGGTTGGGTTTGGTTGGGTTTGGTTGGGTTTGGTTTGGGTTTGGTTGGGTTTGGTTGGGTTTGGTTGGGTTTAGGTTAGGTTTGGTTGGGTTTAGGTTGGGTTTGGTTGGGTTTTGGTTGGGTTTTGGTTGGGTTTGGTTGTGTTTGGTTGGGTTTGGTTGGGTTTCCAAAGTGGGATAACAACCTTACATCATCCCAACCTCCCACCACCTCCACCTCCCACTCATTTTCCTCTCGCCCATTCTCTCCCATCACTCCGCCATTCTCTCCCCCATCACCCCGCCCATTCTCTCCCCATCACTCCCGCCCATTCTCTCCCATCCCTGCGCCCATTCTCTCCCCAATAACAATACTAACGCTTAACGAATCCCTAAAATGACGTCAATGAACCGATTTGGGGAACCGGTATAATGAACCACATCCAGGAACCGATCCTGGTTCAATGGTACACCGAATCCGGGTTTCAAGTCGGGTTCGAGTCGGATTCGAGTTCAAGTCGGGTTCGAGTCGGGGGTTCGAGTCAGGTCCGAGTTCGAGGTCCGGGTTCGAGTCGGGTTCGATCCGGGTCGAGTTCGAGTGATACCCGGAACAAATATTTAAACTTCAGGTGAAGAAGACTCGAGGAACAGAAGTAATCCTCCAGACTCGAGTAGTACCATTAAACACACTAATTCTCGATTCTGTTATCTCTTGATGTGAGTGGGTAGTTAAGTAGCATGTAAAACAAGGCCATTGATTATTGATTCAGATCTGTATATGTGGATATTGAGGTGGATCATATTGGCGTAGATGGGAACAAAATGGCGGAGGCTGGAATAAACATGATAACATAGATTGACACATAAAGAATCCCACTTTTGGTGTGAATAATTTAGTTGTTGAACCCTAGTGTCTCTCTCTCTCTCTCTCTCTCTCTCTCTCTCTCTCTCTCTCTCTCTCTCTCTCTCTCTCTCGCTCTCTCTCTCTCTCTCTCTCATTGTATTTACTTTGTTTTTATGTTCCATCACCTAAACTTCGTCAGGGATTAAATATAGGTAAAGCTGGCGATAATTCGTCTGGCGTAGCTGCCATTACCGTGTGATCGTAGGGTGGAAGAAGGCTATCTATCTATAACTTCTAACCTAACCCTAACCTAAACCTGTATTTGTGGTTTCGCTGGCCTAGTTAAGTGAATGCACCCTGATTGGTCGAGGATATAAAGAATGGTGCATCCTGATTGGTTGAATGCGAAGAAGGGATGTTAGCTGACACATTCTGATTGGACGAGGAAACTTAAATAGACGCTGGCTGACATTCTGAGTGACCTATGGCTGACAGAGTGGGTGGGCGGCTGACGTCCGGTAGTGAGGGTGACAGCAAGCCAGGCAGTGTGCCTCTTTAAAACAGGTGGTTGGTGGACTCAGGGTGAGACTAGACGCCCACCTTCACCTGCTCAAAGATTCACACCTGGATTTTTTTTTTTCTGCCCGTCATCTCAAGCCCCCAACCCATCCCCTGAGCAGGGTTCTGTGTGTGCTCTCTCTCTCTCTCTCTCTCTCTCTCTCTCTCTCTCTCTCTCTCTCTCTCTCTCTCTCTCTCTCTCTCTCTCTCTCTCTCTCTCTCTCTCTCTCTCTCTCTTTCCTTCCCTCCGTCCATCCGACAGCAAAATTTTTTTTTCACACAATAATTCAAATTTTTGTATCAGACTTATTTTTGTAGATAAATATTATTTAAAAAAAATAAATAAAAAAATATCTTGTGTGAATTCTAAACCCCACTTCCTTACACTCGCCCATTTACACACAGTTGATGATGTTTGTTGAGTTTGGTATTGGTCCTAAACATACAGTGCGTCGTCTGTCCGTCGTCATGGAATAAATGTCCACATGATAATTTAATTTCTATTGAAATTGTAATCGGATTTTAATCTAGGTTATATAAACAGTTCATGAAGCCTATTGATTCGGGTCAATTATTATAACAAATTAAGGTCATTGTTATCAGGTCTGTGTTTCTAGTGCCGGGTCAGGGGTAAAGGGTCAGGGTCAGGTCAGTTAGTCCTGGATGGCTCGGGTTGTGCGGACTGGGGATCAGTAATATGTTCTCGCGTTAATGTAACTTGTTATGTGGTCAGGGTGTTTTTTATATCTCATTAGTTAGGTTAGGGTTTTGGTTAGGTTAGGTTAGGTTTGGTTAGGTTAGGTTTGGTTAGGTTGGGTTTGGTTTGGTTAGGTTAGGTTAGGTTAGGTTAGGTTGGGATGGGTCTGGTTTGGTTTGGTTTGGCTTGGTTAGGTTTGGTTAGGTTAGGTTAGGTTAGGTTGGGTTCAAGAGATCAAAGTTGCCATAGCACTGATTTTTTGCCACTTAGACCCACTATAAACGTTCCTCTCTCACGTACGGTACGTCTGGTGCCCAGTTGTAACACCTTTAATACAGTGAAAACAAAAATAGAATAGCGAATTTTTTGACTGGATCTGAAGCCGAAACCCATGAGATACACTCAGCTCTCTCTCTCTCTCTCTCTCTCTCTCTCTCTCTCTCTCTCTCTCTCTCTCTCGCTCTCTCTCTAACAAAACAAGTGTGTGCTTTGTTCGTAAAGGCGTAGAGTCACTTCCACTTACACACAGGTCAGCGTGTCCGTAAAGGGGTAGTCACTTCCGCTACACACAGACCAGCGTGTCCGTAAAGGGGGTAGTCACTTCCGCTACTCACAGGTCAGCGTGTCCGTAAAGGGATAGTCACTTCCGCTACACAGAACCAGCGTGTCCGTAAAGGGGTAGTCACTTCGCTACACACAGACCAGCGTGTCCGTAAGGGGTAGTCACTTCCGCTACAGACTCAGCGTGTCCTAAGGGGTAGTCACTTCCGCTACCACAGACCAGCGTGTCCGTAAAGGGTAGTCACTTCCGCTACACACAGACCAGCGTGTCGTAAAGGGTGATCATTGCTACAGACCGCGTCGTAAAGGGGGTAGTCCTTCCGCTACACACACAGACCAGCGTGTCCGTAAAGGGGTAGTCACTTCCTCTACACAGACCAGCGTGTCCGTAAGTGAACACTTCCTACACATGCGCTGATCCGTAAAGGGTAGTCATCGCTACACAGACCAGCGTGTCGTAAAGGGGGTAGTCGCTACACACAGACCAGCGTGTCCGTAAAGGGGTAGTCACTTCCGCTACACACAGACCAGCGTGTCCGTAGGGGTAGTCACTTCGCTACACAGACCAGCGTGTCCGTAAGGGGGTAGTCACTTCCGCCACACACAGACCAGCGTGTCCGTAAAGGGAATATCACTTCCGCTACACACAGACCAGCGTGTCCGTAAAGGGGGTAGTCACTTCCGCTACACAGACCAGCGTAAAGGGGGTAGTCACTTCCGCTACACATCCATGTAAGGGGTAGTCACTTCCGCTACACACAGACCAGCGTGTCCGTAAAAAGGGGTAGTCACTTCCGCTACCACAAGACCAGCGTGTCGTAAAGGGTAGTCACTTCCGCCACAGACCAGCGTGTCCGTAAGGGGTAGTCCTTCGCTACACACACCAGCGTGTCCGAGGGGATCACTTCCGCTACGCAGACCAGCGTGTCCGTAAAGGGGTAGTCACTTCCGCTACGCAGACCAGCGTGTCCGTAAAGGGGTAGTCACTTCCGCTACACAGACCAGCGTGTCCGTAAAGGGGTAGTCACTTCCGCTACACACAGACCGCGTGTCCGTAAAGGGGGTAGTCACTTCCGCTACACACAGACCAGCGTGTCCGTAAAGGGGTAGTCACTTCCGCTACACACAGACCAGCGTGTCCGTAAAGGGTAGTCACTTCCGCACACAGACCAGCGTGTCCGTAAAGGGGTAGTCACTTCCTACACACAGACCAGCGTGTCCGTAAAGGGGTAGTCACTTCGCTACACACAGACCAGCGTGTCCGTAAAGGGGTAGTCACTTCCGCCACACAGACCAGCGTGTCGTAAGGGGTAGTCACTTCCGCTACCAGACAGCGTGTCCGTAAAGGGGTAGTCACTTCCGCCACAGACCAGCGTGTCCGTAAAGGGGTAGCACTTCCGCTACACAGACCAGCATGTCCGTAAAGTAGTCACTTCCGCTACACAGACCAGCGTGTCCGTAAAGGGGGTAGTCACTTCCGCTACACACAGACCAGCGCGGGAACAAAACAAACCGTCATATATTATTGAGGAATTTGTGTTGATAATTGTTTGGTGGATTTCTGCTAGTAAGGGCCTTCTGGCAGGTGTTTCCTAGTAGGTGTCTGCTATTATGTGTTTCCTAGTAGGATTCTGGTAGTAGGTGGCGTCTGCTAGTAGGTATGTGCTAGGATTGTGTCTGTAAGTAGGTGTTTCCTAGTAGGTATCTATGTAGGTGTCTGCTAGTGTCGTAGAGGCTTCTGCTAGTAGGTATGTGCTAGGATGTGTCTATAAGTAGGTGTTTCCTAGTAGGTATCTATTGGTAGGTGTCTGCTAGTGTCTCGTAGGAAGGCTTCTGCTAGTAGGTGTGTGGATATGTTCATAAGAATAGTGTCACCTGAATCCAGAGGGAAGAGAGAACCACACCTGTGCCCCGCTAATCCTCCCCATGTGACCTAATCACCTCATACAAGTACACTTACCTGCCTAATCACCTTCACCGTAATGCTTGGCTAATCCTGATTGCCCAGAACACACAAACACACACACACACACACACACACACACACACACACACACACACTTCCCATGATGTATACCTGATCGTGGATCCTGGAAATTATATACAGTCAGTGTCATGAGTCAATCATTTAGTGTCACTCTGGTATCGACACGTCTCTCTCTCTCTCTCTCTCTCTCTCTCTCTCTCTCTCTCTCTCTCTCTCTCTCTCTCCCCTCTGCTCCAATCCATGCAGGTAATCCTCTGAATTTTCACAACTAAAACTGCGTGTTTGTTTAGGTTGGGTTGGGGGGATTGTGGGTAACTACAGCCCTCAACATAGACAAACGTGGGTGGAGTGGGGAGGAGGGAGGATTCTGGGTAATTTATGCTATCAGCCGAGGTTATAGAAGAGTGTATAGGCTGTCTCTGTCAGACCCTTTTTGTTGAGCCGTCTACAGCCGGGATGGATGGCGGTAATGTAAAGGAAGCCGGGATGTTACCGGGATAGTATACAGGTGGGCTGATGGACCGTGGAGATGGACCTTGAGCTGGACCGGGATGATATAGATAGAGAATAATTGGACCGGGACGGGTTGGAACAGGTAGAAATGGACCGGGAGAAGTTAGAACAGGTAGGAATGGACCGGGAGAATTTAGAACATGTAGGAATGGAGAAGTTAGAACAAGTGGGAATGGACCGGGAGAAGTTAGAACAAGTGGGAATGGACCGGGGAACGTTAGAACAGGTAGAATGGACGGGAGGAGGTTAGAACAGGTGGAATGGACCGGAAGTTAGAACGGTAGGAATGGACCGGGGACGTAGAACGGGTAGGAATGGACCGGGAGAAGTTGATTAGAACAGGTAGGAATGGACCGGGAGAAGTGAGAACAGGTGAGGATGGACGGAGGGTAGAACGGGTAGGAATGGATGCCGGGAGAATTAGAACAAGTGAGGAATGGACCGGGAAGTTAGAACAGGTAGGAATGGACCGGGAGAGTGAGAACAGGTAGGAATGGACCGGGGAGAAGTTAGAACAAGTGGAATGGACCGGGACGATTTGAGTCGAGTCGTACCAGTGGGACTTGCCGAGGATGGACCGGTAAGATGAATAAGACGGTCCTGTGTCTGGTTGGAATGGACCGGGTAACCTACAGTAGATCCGGATCAGGTGGACCGGACCAAGAACGAGGCTGGAGTGGACCGTGGGTGGACCTGGTGTGGTCGTCATGTCCTGCTAAATAACTGATTGTCGTCATAAAGCCGCCCGGACACCGCACCGCCACCGCCACAGAACCGCCGCCACAGAACCGCTGAACCACCGCCACAGAACCGCTGAACCACCGCACAGAACCGCTGAACCACCGCCACAGAACCGCTGAACCACCGCCACAGAACCACCGCTACAGAACCGCTGAACCACCGCCACAGAACCGCCGAACCACCGTCACAGAACCGCTGAACCACCGCCACAGAACCGCTGAACCACCGCACAGAACCGTGAACCACCGCACAGAACCGCTGAACCACCGCTGAACCACGCCACAGAACCGCTGAACCACCGCCACAGAACCGCTGAACCACCGTCAGAACCGCTAAACCACCGTCACAGAACGAACCACCGCCACAGAATCGCTGAACCACCGCCACAGAACCGTTGAACACTGCCACAGAACCGCTGAACCACCGTCACAGAACCGCTAAACCACCGTCACAGAACCGCTGAACCACCGCCACAGAATCAGCTGAACCACCGTCACAGAACCGCTAAACCACCGTCACAGAACCGCTGAACCACCGCCACAGAATCGCTGAACCACCGTCACAGAATCGCTGAACCACCGTCACGAACCGCTGAACCACCGCTACTGAACCGCTGATCCACTGCCACAGAATCGCTGAACCACCGTCACAGAACCGCTGAACCACCGCTACTGAACCGCCGATCCACTGCCACAGAACCGCCGAACCACCGCTACAGAACCGCTGAACCACCGCTACTGAACCACTGAACCACGCTCTGAACCACTGAACCACCACTATAGAACCACTAAACCACCGTCACAGAACCACTGAACCACCGTCACAGAACCAATAATATTAGAACCTATACTTTAGAGCTAGTACACACACACTCTCTCTCTCTCTCTCTCTCTCTCTCATATTTAAGCTGTTGAAAGCTATACCATAAAGTGCTGTAGCCTTGAAAACTGAACAGCAAAATAGTACCTACCCCCCCACCCCCCGTGTTGACAAGCTGTGATGTGTGGCAGTGGTGCAGCAGCGGTGGGAAAACACCTACTAATTCAATGTACCTTAATTAAGATATGATAATATTTATATATTAACGGTTTATTGAAAATATACGATTGGACATAAATGACTTATTACATACATTGGTGGTTTAACAAAGCCTTTATTGAAAGGTAAAGGAACATACAGTGAACATACAGATTAATGTAGGTGTTGAACAGCAAACTCGTAGTGTAGTACTCCCTCCCAGATGGTGTTATGAGGGACCTCACGTGGTGTAGTAATTCCCTCACAGATGAGGTGTTATATGAGTGAGGTGTGGTCCCAGGCCTTCCTATCGTAGACGGATTAACACATCGGTGGTTGTTGTTGGGTCTCTCGGGGCCGTTATCACTGGTACCTGGGACCTCACTGTGTGAAGGTTAACTTAGGTACGACTGTTGTTACTGTTGAGTTGTTCTCACTGACTTAGCACTGTTCACCACTGTTCACCTCTGTTTAACACTGGTTCGTTCCTTTCTAAATGAAATTGTAACTTCTGGGCGAGAACTTGTTGATATTCCGGTGGGGAGGAGGTTCAGGGGAGGGTTGGTATGGGCCAACTTAACAGTTGACCTGCTGCTGCTCGAGGGGAGGCGCAGTGTACGTCTTGACCCTTCGGTGGTCAGGATGTGCGTGTGTGGTGCGCGCGCGTGTGTGTGTGTGTGGGGGGGTTCGTGTGTGTGTGTGTGTGTGTGTGTGTGTGTGTGTGTGTGTGTGTGTGTGTGTGTGTGCGCGCTGTATAATAATAATAATAATAATTAACGGTTTATTGAAGAGCTTGGCAGCCAGAAGGCTGAAAATATACAGTTACATATTTGTGGGAATGGGTTAGGATTACAAAAATGCGTGTGTGTGTGTGTGTGGGGGTGTGTGTGTGTGTGTGTGTGTGTGTGTGTGTGTGTGTGTGTGTGTGCGCGTGTGTGTGTGTGTGTGTGTGTGTGTGTGTGTTTATCTTTTGTGTTTCATTGATATAAAAATCTATCATACAGACACTCTCTCTCTCTCTCTCTCTCTCTCTCTCTCTCTCTCTCTCTCTCCATGTAGTGAGAGAAGGAGATAAAAAATGAAAGAAGAGAGTGAATAACTTATCTCTCTCTCTCTCACTGCTCCCCCTCTCTCCCTCCTCCTCCCTATCTCTTATCACTGTTTCCTCCACATCTGCCTTCTCTCTCTCTCTCTCTCTCTCTCTCTCTCTCTCTCTCTCTCTCTCTCTCTCTCTCTCTCTCTCTCTCTCTCTCTCTCTCTCTCTCTCTCTCCCTTCTCCCCTCTCTCTCTCCCCTCTCCCCTCTACGCCCTCTCTCCCTTCTCTCTCTCTCCCTCTCCCCTCTCTCTCCCTCTCTCCCCCCCCACCTCTCTCCCTCTCTCCTCCTTTCTCCCCTCCCTCTCTCCCCCTCTCTCCCTCTCTCCTCTCTCTCCTCCCCTCTCCCTCCCTCCCCTCTCTCTCCCCCTCCCCCCTCTCTCTCTCTCCCCCTCTCCCTCTCTCCCCTCTCCCTCTCTCTCCCCTCTCCCCTCTCCTCTCCCCTCTCCTCTCTCTCTCTATCCCAACATCCGGTACCTCCTCGCCTCCTCCGTCGCCACTACAGTCAGTGCCAACATGGGTGCCAACATAAACAACATAGGTGCCAACATAAAAGAACATAGGTGCCAACATGGGTGCCACACATAAACAACATAGGTGCCAACATAAAGAACATAGGTGCCAACAAATACAACAAAGGTACCAGCTTAAGACAAGGGTGCCAACATTAAGACATTGGTGCCAACATAATCAACATGGGTGCCAACACAAACAACATAGGTGCCAACATAAACACATAGGTGCCAACATAAACACATGGGTGCCAACATAAACAACAATGGGTGCCAACATAAACACATGGGTGCCAACATATACAACATGGTGCCAACATAAACACATGTCCTTTACATAAACAACATGGGTGCCAACATAAACACATGGTGCCAACATAAACACATGGTGCCAACATAAACAACATGGGTGCCAACATAAAACACACATAGTGCCAACATAAACACATGGGTGCCAACATAAACATAGTTGTAGCATAAACAACATAGGGTGCCAACATAAACACATGGGTGCCAACATAAACAACTTCACCAAAAACAACAACGCCCTAAATGAACCTGGGTATCTTATAGTAATGTCCTTCCTTCCTCCCCTGTCTGTCCTTCTTCGTCTTCCTCCCCTCTGTCTCCTTCCTTCCGTCTCTTTCTGTTCGTTTCTCCGACTCCGGCAGCCCCTTCCCCTCCGTCTCTCCCGACCCTCCAGCCCTCTTTCTGTCTCCGACCCTCCAGCCCTCCTCGTCCGTCTCTCCGACCCTCCTTCCCGTCTCTCTCCGACCCCTCCCTTCGTCTCTCCGACCCTCCTTCCGTCTCTCGACCCTCCATCCCTCCTCTTCCGTCTCTCCGACCCTCCATCCCTCCTCTTCCCGTCTTTCGACCCTCAGTCTCCCTTCGTCTCTCCACCCTCCTTCGTCTCTCGACCCTCCTTCCGTCTTTCCCGCCCCTCAGCCCTCCTCTTCTGTCTCTCCCGACCCTCTCCCGTCTCTCCGACCCTCCAGCCCTTCCCTCGTCTCTCTCCGACCCTCCAGCCCTCCTCTTCTTCATCTCTCCGACCCTCCTTCCGTCTCTCCCGACCTCCATCCTCCCTCCTCTCTCCGGCCCTCCAGTTCTTCCTCCGACCCTCCAGCCTCTCCTCTTCTGTCTCCGACCCTCCAGCCCTTCCTTCCGTCTCTCCGACCCTCCCACCTCCTCTTCCGTCTCTCGACCCTCCAGCCTCCTCTTCCGTCTCTCCGACCCTCCAGCCCTCCTCTTCCCGTCTCCGACCCTCCAGCCCTCCTCTTCGTCTCTCGACCCTCCACCCTCCTCTTCCGTCTCTCAAACCCTCAGCCCTCCTCTTCCTGTCTCGACCCTCCAGCCTCCTCTTCTATCTCCGACCCTCCAGCCCTTCCCTTCCGTCTCTCGACCTCCAGCCCTCCTCTTCTATCTCCGACCCTCAGCGCCTCCTCTTCCGTCTCTCCGACCCTCCAGCCCTCCTCTTCTTTCTCTCCGACCCTCCATCCCTCCTCTTCCGTCTCTCCGACCCTCCAGCCTTCCTTCCGTCTCCGACCCTCCAGCCCTCCTCTTCCCGATCTCTCCGACCCCTCCAGCCCTTCCTTCCGTCTCTCCGACCCTCCAGCCTCCTCTTCCGTCTCTCCCGACCCCTCCAGCCCTCTCTTCCGTCTCCGACCCTCCAGCCCTCCTCTTCTATCTCTCCGACTTCCCCTCCTTCGTCTCTCCGACCCTCCAGTTCTTCCTCTCTCTCCGACCCTCAGCCCTCTCCTCTTCTATCTCTCGACCCTCCTTCCGTCTCTCCGACCCTCCAGTTCTTCCTCTCCGACCCTCCAGCCTCTCTCTTCTTCTCTCTCCGACCCTCCTTCGTCTCTCCGACCCTCCAGTTCTCCCGACCCTCCAGCCCTCCTCTTCTCTCTCCCGACCCTCCCCTTCGTCTCCTCTCCGACCCTCAGTTCTTCCTCTCCGACCCTCCAGCCTCTCCTCTTCTATCTCTCCGCCCTCCTCTTCCGTCTCTCCGACCCTCCAGTTCTTCCTCTCCGACCCTCCCTTCCCTCCTCTTCTATCTCTCTCCGACCCTCAGCCTTCCTTCCGTCTCTCCCGGCCTCCAGCCTCTCCTCTTCTATCTCTCTCTCCGACCCTCAGCCCTCTCTTCCGTCTCTCGACCTCCAGCCCTCCTCTTCTATCTCTCCGACCCTCCAGCCTCCTCTTCCGTCTCTCTCTCCGACCCTCCAGCCCTCCTCTTCCGTCTCTCCGACCTTCCTCCTCCTCCTCTTCTCTCCTCTCCGACCCTCAGCCCTTCCTTCGTCTCTCCCGACCCTCCAGCCCTCCTCTTCCCGTCTCTCCGACCCCCCTCAGCCCTCCTCTTCCGTCTCTCCGACCCTCCATCCTCCTCTTCCGTCTCTCCGACCCTCCAGCCCTTCCTTCCGTCTCTCCAACCCTCCAGCCCTCTCCTCTTCCGTCTCCGACCCTCCAGCCCTCCTCTTCCGTCTCTCCGGACCTCCAGCCCTCCTCTTCCGTCTCTCTCCGACCCTCCCTAGCCCTCCTCTTCTATCTCTCCGACCCTCAGCCTTCCTTCCGTCTCTCCGACCCTCCAGCCCTCCTCTTCGTCTCTCCCTCCAGCCTCCTCTTCCCGTCTCTCCGACCTCCATCCCTCCTCTTCCGTCTCTCCGACCCTCCAGCCCTTCCCCTTCCGTCTCCGACCCTCCAGCCCTCCTCTTCCGTCTCCGACCCTCCAGCCCTCCCTTCCGTCTCTCCGAACCCTCCAGCCCCTCCTCTTCCCGTCTCTCCCGACCCTCAGCCCTCCTCTTCCGTCTCCGACCCTCCATCCCTCCTCTTCCCCGTCTCCGACCCTCAGCCCTCTCTCTTCCGTCTCTCGACCCTCCATCCCTCCTCTTCCGTCTCTCCATCCTCCGCCCTCCTCTTCCGTCTCCGACCCTCCCCTTCCGTCTCCCGACCCGCCAGTTCTTCTTCCTCTCCCGACCCTCCAGCCTCCTCTTCCATCTCTCGACCCTCCAGCCCTCCTCTTCCGTCTCTCCCGCCCTCATCCCTCCTCTTCCGTCTCTCGACCCTCAGCCCTTCCCCTTCCGTCTCTCCCACCCTCCAGCCCTCCCCTTCCGTCTCTCCGACCCTCCAGCCCTCCTCTTCCCGTCTCTCCGACCTCCAGCCCTCCTCTTCCCCGTCTCCAACCCTCCATCCCTCCTCTTCCGTCTCTCCCGACCCTCCAGCCCTCCTCTTCCGTCTCCGACCCTCCCCTTCCTCTCTCCGACCCTCCAATTCTTCCTCTCCGACCCTCCAGCCCTCCTTCCGTCTCTCGGCCTCCAGCCTCCTCTTCCGTCTCTCCGGCCCTCCATCCCTCCTCTTCCGTCTCTCCGACCCTCCATCCCTCCTCTTCCGTCTCCGACCCTCCTTCCGTCTCTCCGACCTCAGTTCTTCCTCCCGACCCTCCAGCCCTCCTCTTCCCGTCTCTCCGACCCTCCTTCGTCTCTCCGACCCTCCAGTTCTTCCTCTCCGACCCTCCAGCCTCCTCTTCCGTCTCTCCGACCCTCCTCTTCCGTCTCTCCGACCCTCCAGTTCTTCCTCTCCGACCCTCAGCCCTCCTCTTCTATCTCTCCACCCTCCCCTTCCGTCTCTCCGACCCTCAGTTCTTCTCTCCGACCCTCCAGCCCTCCTCTTCTATCTCTCCGACCCTCCTTCCGTCTCTCCGACCCTCCAGTTCTTCCTCTCCGACCCTCCAGCCCTCCTCTTCTATCTCTCCGACCCTCCAGCCCTTCCTTCCGTCTCTCGACCCAGCCCTCTCTTCCGTCTCTAACCCTCCAGTTCTTCTCTCCGACCCTCAGCCCTCCTCTTCTATCTCTCCGACCCTCCAGCCCTTCCCTTCCGTCTCTCCGACCCTCCAGCCCTCCTTCCCTCTCCAGCCTCCAGTTCTCCTCTCCGACCCTCAACCTCCTCTTCTATCTCTCTCAGACCCTCCAGCCCTTCCCCTTCGTCTCCGACCTCCAGCCCTCCTCTTCCGTCTCTCCGACCCTCCAGCCCTCCTCTCCCGTCTCTCCGACCCTCCAGCCTTCCCTCCGTCTCCGGCCTCCATCCTCCTCTTCCGTCTCTCCGACCCTCCAGCCCTTCCCCTTCCGTCTCTCGACCCTCCATCCCTCCTCTTCCGTCTCTCCGACCCTCCATCCCCTCCTCTTCCCGTCTCTCGACCCTCCAGCCCTCCTCTCCCGTCTCTCCCGACCCTCCAGCCCTTCCCTCCGTCTCCCAGCCCTCCAGCCCTTCCCCTTCCGTCTCTCCGACCCTCCAGCCCTCCTCTCCGTCTCTCCGACCCTCCAGCCCTTCCCTCCGTCTCCTCCACGCCTCCAGCCCTTCCCTCCGTCTCTCCGACCCTCCAGCCCTTCCCCTTCCGTCTCTCCGACCCTCCAGCCCTTCCCCTTCCCGTCTCTCCGACCCTCCAGCCTCCTCTTCCCGCCTCTCCATCCGCCCGTCCGTCCGTCTGTCCGTCTCTCAACGCGATATCTTGAACAAATAGTGAAGGAGTTAACCAAACGTAGTGAGAGATGTGAGCTTTATGTGTTATTAGTGGTGGTCTCTCTCTCTCTCTCTCTTTCATTCTGGTTTCTCCTCCGTTTTCTCTCCTCCCACTCCCCGTTTTTCTCTACCTGGTTTCTTCGTGTTTTTCTCCTCCCACTCCCGTTTCTCTACCTGGTTTCTTCCCGTTTCTCTCTCTCTCTCTCTTTCATTCTGGTTTCTCCTCCGTTTTCTCTCCTCCCACTCCCCGTTTTCTTTACCTGGTTTCTTCCCGTTTTCTCTCCTCCCACTCCCCGTTTTCTATGATGAACAGAAGGAAAGTCTTATCGTAGACACATTAATTTTCTGGATTTTTTTGTATTTATTTTTTTTGAAGTTGAGGAAATTTTGTTTTTTACAGAGGAAAAGATGGTCAGGAATTTGTAATAATGACCATGTGAGGAGGAGTGAGGAGAGGAGAGAGAGAGAGAGGGAGGGGAGGGGAGAGAGTGGGAAGGTGAAGGAGGGGGGGGGGGAGAGGAAGAGAGGAGAGGAGTAATGGGAGTGAGAAGAAGGAAAGGAGGAGAGTGATATTGTGGTTACTCTTGCCGTGTATCTGTCACTATCTGTCTCTCTATCTGTCTGTCTGAGTCTATCTTGTCACCATCTGAGTCTGTCTGTTACTCTGTCTCTCTGTCTGTCTGTTACTCTGTCTCTCTGTCTGTCTATCACTGTCTGTCTGTCTGTCTGTGAACCCGAAACTTTATCACCAACGCACCAAGTCTTGATGATAATTTCGGGTAGATTGACTTGGTAAGAGTTATTATTGTGAGTCATGCTTACAGCGGGGATCACGGGTCATAGGTTAAGGTCACAGGTCGTAGGTCATAGGTTACAGGTCACAGGTTATAGTTTTAGGTCATAGGTTAAGGTCACAGGTCGTAGGTCACAGGTTACAAGTTATAGTTTTAGGTCATAGGGTGCAGGTCACAGGTTATAGTTTTAAGTCATAGGTTAAGGTCACAGGTCGTAGGTCATAGGTTACAGGTCATAGGTTATAGTTTTAGGTTATAGGTTAAGGTCACAGGTCGTAGGTCATAGGTTACAGGTCACAGGTTATAGTTTTAGGTTATAGGTTAAGGTCACAGGTCGTAGGTCATAAATTACAGGTCACAGGTTACAAGTTATAGTTTTAGGTCATAGGTTTAGGTCACAGGTCGTAGGTCATAGATTACAGGTCACAGGTTACAAGTTATAGTTTTAGGTCATAGGTTAAGGTCACAGGTCGTAGGTCATAGGTTACAGGTCACAGGTTACAAGTTATAGTTTTAGGTCATAGGTTAAGGCCACAGGTCGTAGGTCATAAATTACAGGTCACAGGTTACAAGTTATAGTTTTAGGTCATAGGTTAAGGTCACAGGTCGGAGGTCATAGATTACAGGTCACAGGTTACAAGTTATAGTTTTAGGTCATGGGTTAAGGTCACAGGTCGTAGGTCATAGGTTACAGGTCACAGGTTACAAGTTATAGTTTTAGGTCATAGGTTAAGGTCACAGGTCGTAGGTCATAGGTTACAGGTCACAGGCTATAGTTTAAGGTATTAGGTTACAGGTTATAGTTTAAGGTCACAGGTCATAGGTTAAGGTTATGGGTTAAGGTCAAGGTCACAGGTCATAGGTTACAGGTTATAGTTTAAGGTTATAGGTTAAGGTCACAGGTCATAGGTTACAGGTTATAGTTTTAGGTCATAGGTTAAGGTCACAGGTCGTAGGTCATAGGTTACAGGTCACAGGCTATAGTTTAAGGTCATAGGTTACAGGTTACAGGTTATAGTTTAAGGTTATAGGTTAAGGTCACAGGTCATAGGTTACAGGTTATAGTTTAAGGTTATAGGCTAAGGTCACAGGTCATAGGTTACAGGTTATAGTTTTAGGTCATGGGTTAAGGTCACAGGTCGTAGGTCATAGGTTACAGGTCACAGGCTATAGTTTAAGGTCATAGGTTACAGGTTATAGTTTAAGGTCATAGTTTAAGGTCACAGGTCATAGGTTAAGGTTATGGGTTAAGGTCAAGGTCATAGGTCATGGGTTACAGGTTATAGTTTAAGGTCATAGGTTAAGGTCACAGGTCATGGGTTACAGGTTATAGTTTAAGGTCATAGGTTAAGGTCACTGGTCAGAGGTTAAGGTCACAGGTTCATGGGTTAAGGTCACAGGTCACTGGATAAATGAGGTCAACTACAAAGGCTTAATTTTTCCCGTCGCCAAAATTTCGCTCGTCTAAATTTTTTCGACTAGGGTTTTTAACAGCGTCTAAATTTAGCTGCTTATTAGAACATTCTGGTCTTTTCTTCGTGTTTTTTTTTACCGGTGTCAAAATTTCACCACTGTACCATAACACCCGAAGGTCATTATTTTTAACAGGGTAAAAATTTCGCGACGTACCAAAACACACTGGGGGGTGGGGTGGGGGGGACTGTCATATATTTTTTCTTTCAGCGGAGCGTAAATTTCGCACCATTTACGACGATGCTTAAATATATTTTTTGGGTAACGTTAAAATTTCGCTTTGTTCACTTATGTCCCGTCCCACCCCACTCTTACCCCACTCCCACCTCATCCCACTCCCACCCAACCCACTCCCACTCAACCCCCACCCCACACCCACCCCTCCAGGTATTTTTATTAACGGAGTCTAAATTTGGCTAGATAGGGAGAGACACACCTTTACCAGTACACTAATTACCAGACCTTTACACCTGGTATAGTTTTTATTCTTTATGTAATTTATTTTTTTTGTTTTTTCTCAATAACTTTGTTCTTTGATGAAGGGAATGGTAGGTGTTTGTCTTGTTGTGTTTAGATCGTGTTTAGTTGTGTTTAGGTCGTGTTTGAGTCGTGTTTAGATCGTGTTTAGTTGTGTTTAGGTCGTGTTTGAGTCGTGTTTAGGTCGTGTTTGAGTTGTGTTTAGGTCGTGTTGAGTTGTGTTTAGGTCGTGTTTAAGTTGTGTATAGGTCGTGTTGAGTTGTGTTTAGGTCGTGTTTGAGTTGTGTTTAGGTCGTGTTTGAGTTGTGTTTAGGTCGTGTTTGAGTTGTGTTTAGGTCGTGTTTGAGTTGTGTATAGGTCGTGTTTGAGTTGTGTTTAGGTCGTGTTTGAGTTGTGTATAGGTCGTGTTTGAGTTGTGTTTAGGTCGTGTTTGAGTTGTGATTTAGGTCGTGTTGAGTTGTCTAGGTCGTGTTGTTTGGAGTTGTGTATGTTTAGGTCGTGTTTGAGTTGTGTTTAGGTCGTGTTGACTCGGGTTTAGGTCGTGTTTGAGTTGTCTTTAGGTCGTGTTTGGTCGTGTTTTAGGTCGTGTTTAGTTGTCTTTAGGTCGTGTTTGGTCGTGTTTAGGTCGTGTTTAGTTGTGTTTAGGTCGTGTTTAGTTGTGTTTTAGGTCGTGTTGAGTTGTGTTTATGTCGTGTTTGGTCGTGTTTAGGTCGTGTTTAGTTGTGTTTAGGTCGTGTTTGGTCGTGTTTAGGTCGTGTTGACTCGGTTTGGGTCGTGTTTAGTTGTGTTTGGGTCGTGTTGAGTTGTTTATGTCGTGTTTGGTCGTGTTTTGGTTGTGTTTGTTGTGTTTAGGTCGTGTTTGGTCGTGTTTTAGGTCGTGTTGACTCAGGTTTAGGTCGTGTTTAGTTGTTTAGGTCGTGTTGAGTTGTGTTGTTGGGAGACAGTGAGACAGTAAGTTGGATCGAGGCAGTTAGAGAGTTACAGGTTGAATAGGGGTAGACTCTCGGAAAAATAGGAAGGCCAGTTAGCTCGTAATTGGCGTGGATGTAATTGGTTGTAATGAGAGTATGATTACTGTGTTGGCTGTACGGTGGTGGGTAGCCCTGGTAGTGAGTGTCGAATGTCAGTGGTGGGTAGCCTGGTGAGTGAGTGTCGAATGTCGAGTGGTGGGTAGCCCTGTTGAGTATGTGTCGAATGTCAGGTGGTGGGTAGCCCTGGTGAGTGAGTGTCGAATGTCAGTGGTGGGTAGCCCTGGTGAGTGTGTCGAATGTCGAGTGGTGGGTAGCCCTGTTGAGTATGTGTCGAATGTCAGTGGTGGAGTGGCTGAGTGTGTGTCGAATGTCGGGTGGCCCTGGTAGTGTGTCGAGTGGTGAGTAGCTTGAATGTATGTCGAATGTCAGTGGTGGTTAGCCCTGGTGAGTGAGTGTCGAATGTCAGGTGGTGGGTAGCCCTGTTGAGTGTGTGTGCGAATGTCGGTGGCTGGTGAGTGTGTCAGTGGTGGGTAGCCCTTTTGAATGTATGTCGGATGTCGAGTGGTGGGTAGGCCTGGTGAGTGTGTGTCGAATGTCGGGTGGCCTGGTGAGTGTCAGTGGTGGTTAGCCCTGGTGGTGAGTGTCGAATGTCAGTGATGGTAGCCCTGGAGAGTATGTGTCGAATGTCGAGTGATGGGTAGCCCTGGAGAGAGTATATGTCGAATGTCAGTGGTGGGTAGCCCTGGAGAGATTATGTGTCGAATGTCAGTGGTGGGTAGCCCTGGAGATGAGTATGTGTCGAACGTCGAGTGGTGGGTAGCCCTGTTGAGTGTGTGTCAGATGTCAGTGACGGGTAGCCCTGGAGATGGTATGTGTCGAATGTCGAGTGGTTGGTAGCCCTGGTGAGTGTGTGTCCGGATGGTGGGTAGCCCTGTTGAGTGTGTCGACTGTCGAGTGGTAGGTATCCTGTTTGTGTGTGTCAGATGTCAGTGGTGGGTAGCCCTGATGAGTGTGTGTCGAATGTCAGTGGTGAGTATCCTGGTGAGTGATTGTCGGATGTCGGGTGATGGGTAGCCCTGTTGAATGTGTCGAATGTCGAGTTGGGTAGCCCTGGGAGAGTATGTGTCGAATGTCGAGTGATGGATAGCCCTGGAGAGAAGGTCGAATGTCAGTGGTGGGTATCCCTGGTACCACACGAACGTCGCCACCACGAGCAATCAACAACGCTTTAAGCCAGACGAAGGTTTGCCAGCCTCCAGTATGTCATTCTTCTCTCCTCTTCCCCCTCCCTCCCTCCTTCCTGGAATGACGCACTTCTATAAGATTATTCCCCCACTCCCTCACCTCTCTTCTCCCTCTCCCTCCCTCTCCCCCACCTTTCTCGTCTCTGTTGTGTATATATTAATCTTTCCTAGTTCTCACAGTGCGACTCACTCAGTAGCGGTGGTGGGGGGACTAGAATAAACCGAACGATGAAGAAAAAGACCGATTCGTTTCTTCGTCAGTTCAATTTTCCGTCACCTAAGTTTAGGTCGACCTTGAGCTTTTTCCCTGTCGTCTTGGCCACTCGATCGACCTCAAGATGGTGGACAATTTATTTTAAGTCAACGATTATTATTATTTATTATTATTATTTTTTATTATTATTATTATTATTATTATTATTTTTATTTATTATTATTATTATTATTATTATTATTATTATTATTATTATTATTATTATTATTATTTTTAATATTATTTTTATTATTATTATTATTATTATTATTATTATTATTATTATTATTATTATATTATTATTATTATTATTATTATTATTTATTATTTTTAATATTATTATTATTATTATTATTATTATTATTATTATTATTATTATTATTATTATTATTTTATTATTATTATTTATTTTATTATTATTATTATTATTATTATTATTATTTATTATTATTTTTATTATTATTTTTTAATAATTATTATTATTATTATTATTATTTTATTATTATTATTATTATTATTATTATTATTATTATTATTATTATTATTATTATTATTATTAATTAATTATTATTATCTGTATAGGATAAGCATTATTAGCCCCCGCCTGAATAAAAGACTGCGGTGGCATTATGCTTTAGGCTCTTCTGTCTGTTGGTGTGTTGGTCACTCCTCACCGTAACTCGAGTTGTACTTCAAGTGTCTCCTCCAAACCCGGCAAGTAGGTCATACTCCAGTGTCTTATTATGCAGATTGATCTTGGTGCTTTGAGGACGAGGTTGAAGGTCGAGTCTTAAACCACGATAAAACAATAGTTTATGAGTCTTTCGCCGCCACAGAGGCATCTCTTGTTTCACTTTTTTAATCGTGTATTTCGTTTGTATTTTGTTTAATTTTTATTTTGTTTACTCATATAATCGTTTGTCTTATGATCATTTATCTTTGTTTTGGCTCTTATCTTCCCTTCCTAATTCTTCAATGCTGTTTGACCAATCAACGTGGGTTCCTTTGACGTCATTGAGCGGTTTGACCAATCAATTTGGGTACGTCTGACGTCACTAAGCGGCTTGACCAATCAGCTGAGCTGCCGTCATGCCGTGAGATTAATAGTCATGTTCCTTCTATATGTGACCACCCCCAATATAGTTTAATAAATAACTATACAAATTCACGATACACCGTCGGTTCAGAAATCTCGACGTCACTGCTAAATTGACCAATCAGCGCGAGGCCCCTCTTATATGTCATCATTTTATCCTTAAACCATTGGCTGAGGCCAATCAGCGAGGATCTTCATTCGTCATCATTTATATTTAACCAGTTAGCTGAGGCGCCCTACACGTCATGACAGGCTTCACCAATCAGTGAGGACCTTCATACGTCATTTTTTTATATTTAACCAGTTGGCTGAGGCGTCCTACACGTCATGACAGGCTTCACCAATCAGCAAGTTTCCTTCACCTACGTCATTATATACTTAACCAGTTGGCTGAGGCGTCCTAAATACGACAGGCTTCACCAATCAGCAAGTTTCCTTCACCTACGTCATTATATACTTAACCAGTTGGCTGAGGCGTCCTACACCGTCACGACAGGTGAAGCCTCCCCCTGCGTCATCAAGTACGTTTGGCCAATTATTGAGTGACATTATGCACTGACGTCACTACACTTGTGAATGAAGCTGAATATAAATAATTTCTGTATATCAGGCGCTTTCATATATTTTATAGTTAGTTCTTATATACTGTATATTATTTTATTTCATATAATCTCAGGCAAACTTAGTCGCATTTTTATTTTTATTTCAGCCATACGTTTTTATTGCAGTTTTTTACTTGTTCATTATCTCAATAGATATATAATTTACTTTTTATATTTTATTTTCATTATACCGGACGTTTTATTATAGTTTCATTTAATATGTCGTTCGTTAAAAGTATTTGTGTCAGGGTATTATTGTTTTTCTTAATTACTCTTTTCTTTAATATTTATTCACACACTTTTATTAAGTTTTGTTTTCATTCTCATTATTATTATTATTATTATTATTATTATTATTATTATTTATTTATTTATTTGTTTATTTTTTTTTATTGGGAGTTTTTTTGTTTGGCATATTTTTAATGCGTGTGCGTGTGTGTGTGTGTGTGTGTGTGTGTGTGTGTGTACCCTGAAGAAGTAGGTCAGTCACAGCTCGAGGTTGTCCTTGAGGGTAAGTGCTCGTCCTTAGCGCTCATGTGTCAGATGATTCGGGTGTCGGATGATTCACGGGTCAAATGATTCGGGAGTCGGATGATTCGAGGGTCGGATGATTCGGGGGTCGGATGAGGGGATGATTCGAGGGTCGGATGATTCGAGGTCCGGATGATTCAGGAGTCAGATGATTCAGAGTCAGATGATTCAGGGGTCGGATGATTCAGGGGTCGGATGATTCGGGAGTCGGGATGATTCGGTCGGATGATTCGGGTCGGATGATTCGGGGTCGGATGATTCAGGAGTCAGATGATGTTCAGGAGTCAGATGATTCAGGGTCGGATGATTCAGGGGTCGGATGATTCGGGGGTCGGGTGATTCAGGGGTCGGATGATTCAGGGGTCGGATGATTCGGGGGTCGGATGATTCAGGTGAGTGTGGGTCGGGGTCTGGTTTACGGGCGGCCAGGTAAGTGATAGTCCGAATTTGTACCAATTTATTACGGGAGCGTCTAGGAATGGCTGGGCTCCCCGTGGAATTGGCAATTTCTGCTTGGAATTGGCGAGATCTTCTTGAGTGGAGACCTCCTCTTGGAATTGGTGATCTCCTCTTGGAATTGGCGACCACCTATTGGAATTGGCGACCTCCTCTTGGTGCGACCTTATCTTGGAATTTGCGATATCCACTTGGAATTTGCGACCTTCTCTCTGATTTAGCGATCTCCTCTTGGAATTGGCGACCTTCTCTTTGAATAAGCAATATCCTCTTGGAATTGGCGACCTCCTCTTGGAATTGGCGACCTCCTGGAATTGGCGATCTCTTCTTGGAATTGGCGATCTCCACTTGGAATTGGCGACCTCTTGGAATTAGTGATCTCCTTTTGGAATTAGTGATCTCCTCTTGGAATTAGTGATCTCCTCTTGGAATTAGTGATCTCTTTGGAATCGGCTCAGATGCTCACTCCCGGTTGGACTCGTTGGCCTCCGGATAGTGTGATGACGCCAATGTATTTATAAAAGTGCAGGTCGGGATGCCTGGGTACTTCTCTCTCACACACACACACACACACACCAATATCAAGTGCACACTGAAAACATTGACAAATCACTTGGATGCTAAAGTGACGATGACGTCATATACCACCATTCCAGACATATATATTTCCATTCCCATTCCAACCTACTATATTTATTCCCATTCCCAGGCATACATTATATTCCCATTGCCAGCATTAATATCCATATCCATTCCCAGCCTCAATATCCAGTCTCATTCCAGGTTAATTTATAATTCCCATTTCCAAATAATATTGTAAAAAATGTAAGGGTATGTAATGTGACGGGGTGAGAGGAGGAGGAGGGAGGAGGAGGAGGAGGAGGAGGAGGAGGAGGAGGAGGAGGGGAGGGGAGGGAGGAGGAGGAGGGGTGGAGGAGGAGGAGGGAGGAGGGGTGGAGGGAGGAGGAGGAGGAGGAGGGAGGAGGAGAGGAGGAGGAGGAGGAGGTAGATTATATTAAGGGTGGATGCTGATAACGTGGAGGGTAGTGAGGGAGGAGAGAGGGAGGGTGGGAGGGAGGGGAGGAGGTGGATGAGTGTGAGAGATAATTCTTTCCTCCCTCCTTCTCCTCCTTCCCATCTCTTCCATCCTCCCCTCTTCCTCTCCCTCCCACACTCCTCCTCCTTCCTCCCACATTCTCTTTCTTCCCTCCCCATCATTTCCTTCTCCCTTCCTCCCACTTCCTCCCCTCCTGCATTTCGTCCCTCTGATACACAACTTTGTCACGCGCGCATATGACAGGCACAGTGATTTCTAAACACAGAGGGAGAGAGGGATGGTGAGAGGGAGGGGAGGGGAGGCAGGGAGGGAGGGGATGGGGAGAGGGAGGGAGGGGAGGGGAGGGGAGGGATGGTGGGGAGAGGGAGGGGAGGGGAGGGGAGGGAGGGGAGGGATGGAGGGAGGGGGAGGGAGGGAGGGGGAGGGATGGGTGGAGAGGGGAGGGAGGGATGGTGGGGAGAGGGAGGGGAGGCAGGGGAGAGGGGATGGTGAGAGGGGAGGAGGGGAGGCAGGGAGGGGAGGATGGTGAGAGAGGGAGGGAGGGAGAGAGGGATGGTGGAGAGGGAGGGGAGGGAGGGAGGGAGGGAGGGATGGTGAGAGGGAGGGAGGGATGGTGGAGAGGAGGGAGGAGAGGGATGGTGGGAGAGGGAGGGAGGGGATGGTGGGAGAGGGAGGGGAGGGGTGGGAGGAGGGATGGTGAGGGGAGGGAGGGATGGTGAGAGGGGAGGAGGAGAGAGGGATGGTGAGAGGAGGGGAGGCAGGGAGAGAGGGGATGGAGGAGAGGGAGGAGGCAGGGAGGGGGAGGGATGGTGAGAGGGGAGGGAGGCAGGGAGGGGAGGGATGAGAGAGGGGAGGGAGGCAGGGGAGGGGAGGGATGGTAGAGAGGGGAGGGAGGGAGGGGAGGAAGGAGGAGAGGGGAGGGAGGTGGGGAGAGAGGATGGTGGAGAGGGGAGGGAGGCAGGGAGAGAGGGGATGGTGAGAGGGAGGGGGAGGCAGGGAGGGGAGGATGGTGAGAGGAGGGAGGGGCAGGGAGGGAGGAAGGAGAGGGGAGGGAGAGGGAGGGGAGGAAGGGATGGTGAGAGGGAGGGAGGCAGGCAGGGGAGGGGAGGGGAGAGGGAGGGAGGCAGGGAGGGGAGGATGGTGAGAGGGGGAGGGAGGGAAGGATGGTAGAGGAGGAGGGAAGGAGGAGGGGAGAGGGAGGGGAGAGAGGAAGGGAGGGAGAGAGGAAGGGAGAGAGGATGGAGGGATGTGGTGGAGGGAGGAGGGAGGAAAATAGTGATGTTACCTGGTATGACACGACAAGGTGAAGGGAGGAGGCAGAGAGAGGAGAAGAAAGGAAGGAGGGAGAGGTGATGAGAGGGAGGGAGGAATGTCGCAGGAGGAGGAAGAGAGAGGGAAGAGTTCTTGATGACATTTCTCCTCCTCCTCCTCCTCCTCCTCCTCCTCCTCCTCCTCTCCTCTCCTCCTCCCCTCCACAAGACTCCATGATGGCAGACTTTTAATTACCTTCATCTTACCTGTAATTTAAGCTATTCCCATTCCAGTCATTTCTATTCCAGTCATCATTCCCATTCTAGCCATCATTCTCATTCCAGTTATACCAATTTCAATCATCATTCCAATTTAAGTCACCATTCCCATTCCAGTCATCATTCCAATTCCAGCCATCATTCCCATTCCTGCCATCATTGCCATTTTACAACCATTCCTCCACTTCCCCTCTATATAATTTTATTAAATTACTATCTCCAGTTTCAGATACAGTCCCATACCATTTCACATCTTTATTCTCATTCCAATTCCCATTCCAGTTCTTATTCCCATTCCAGTTCACATTCTCATTCCAGTTCACATTATCATTTCCATATCATTTCACATTTCCATCATTCCCATGCCAGTTCACAAAATCATTCCTACTTCATAATATTCCCATTCCCATTCCTAATCGTGTTCCCGGCGTGTTATGAGGTGGTGGCGCCGAGGTGTGCGTTTTTTCTCCCATATTGTCAAGGAAAATAAAACGGAATAAATTACTTACACCCAAACATCATCTTCCTCCTCGTGTGGATTCCTTGGCGGCTGAGAATGAGCTTGGTGGCGTAGCTCAAATTGTGGTGGTGGGGGAAGGGTGTGGTGGGGGTGGGGGAGGGTGGGGGAAGGGTGTGGTGGGGGTGGGGGGAGTGGGGGAGGGTGGGGGTGTGGTGGGAGGGTGGGGGGTTTGTGTGTGTGTGTGTGTGTGCGCTTATGTATATTCACATTAACGTGTATGTATGTATGTATGTATCTATGTATGTATGTATCTATGTATGTATGTATCCATGTATGTATGTATAGTTACATCCGCCACATAAGTGCTTTTTAAAACCTCTTCAAGCATAATATTCAAGCAATCCCAAGACGCTCATTGGCTGACGGTATTATGTTAGCCATCACATTTATTGGTCATTTATGTATCCTCTTACGTGATTGGCTGAGAGGATTATGTTATAAGTTAGTGAACTATCCAGTGTTGTTTGTGTTTTATTGTCTGTCTGTTATTCTTTCTTTACCTGTCTCTCTCTGTCTGCCTGTCTATCTGTTCTTTCCTCTGTCAGTCTTTCTGTCCTTCTATGTGTCTTACAGTCTGTCTGTCTGTTATTTTTCTTGTTTACCTGTCTGTCCTTCCTTCTGTCTACCTTTCTGTCTGTTTGCGCTTCCTTCTGTCTGTCCGTCCATTTATCCATCCCGGGACGCGAATTAAAGTGACTAAAACACCAAGGTATATATTAATTATAACTTGTGACGGTCAGGTAACATGATACTTACCTGTTAACGGCTCACTGTTGTTCTGTTTACCGTTGTGCTCTCCTCTCTCTCCTCCTGCCTCTCCTCTCTCTCTCTCTCTCTCCTCTCTCTCTCTCTCCTCTCTCTCTCTCTCTCTCTCCCCCTTGCCCCTGTACCTCCCTTCTGGCACTTACAAATTTGCATCCGCCGCTAGTGATATTTTAAGCCTATTTAATGGTGGTGGTGGTGTGTCCGTATTGATGATGTGTGTGTGTGTGTGTGTGTGTGTGTGTGTGTGTGTGTGTGTGTGTGTGTTTCTTTAATTTAAATGAGTTATGTATATTTTTTTCCTGTGCACACCTTTGTAACACTTCCTACTTCTTCTTCTTCCTCCTCCTCCCTCCTTTCCCCCTCCTCCTTCCTCCTCCTTCCTCCTCCTCCCTCCTCCTCCTCGCCGTCACCTTTAGACGGGCCATCAGGTGTGACGGTACACCTCGCTTCTCACCTGTCAATCTAATTAAGATGGTGAGGCTCCACTCCACCATGTTATTGCCCCAAACTCACAAAAGACGGAGGATGGAAAAGACGGAGTGAAGACGGAATGGGCGGAAAAGCGGAAAGAACAGGAGGAGGGTGAGTACAGATGGAATAGGGAGAGACGGAAAAGGCAGAAAGGACGGAGGAAGGATGGAACTAAAAGTGGAATAGGGAAGAATGGAAAAGACACAAGACGGGGAAAAGAGGCAAGATAAAGTCGAAAAAATGCCGGAAAGGGGCAAAAAGGGGGCGGAAAAGGGAAATGGTAAGGGGGCCGGGAGCTTTACATTGTTAATATCTATACATGACTCGTACAACTCGTCACATTTAATCAGAAAGACCCATTGTGAGCGGGAGAATGGAGAGGGAGGTGAGGGTATGACGGGGTTGAGGGAACAGTGAGTGGGGGGAGTGAGAGGAGAGGAAGGGAAAGAGAGAGGAAAGAAGAAGGGAGAGGAAGAAGAGAGGAGAGAGGAACAAGGGAGAGGAGAGAGGAACAAGGGAGAGGAGAGAGGAACAAGGGAGAATACCTCACCCAACTTAAGTATATTTTTAAAGTAGGGAGGAGTTCTTGCCCAGGTCTCAGAGGGCACTTGATTAAAGGGTGGAAGGAGGGCAGGTGATGGGCAAGAGAAAGTGATGGGCATTAGGAGATGGTGGGCAAGAGGAGGTGATGGGCAACAGGAGATGGTGGGCAAGAGGACGTGATGGAGAAGGGCAGGTAATGGGCAAGGATGGAGGAGGTGCAGGTGGGGGAGGGGGGAGGCACCACTATGTCTTACAGTCATAAGTTCTAATACAACTCCTTCAACTTTCTTATTGGAGTGTGAAGTAGGTGAGGAGGGGGGGAGGGTGTGTAGGAGGAGGGAGGGGGTGTGTGGGAAGAGGGGGGAAGGGAGGGAGGGAGGAGGAGGGAGGGGGTGTGTGGGAAGAGGGGGGAAGGAAGGGAGATGTGAGTGAAGAGTGGAATATACAGTATGTCTGTCTGTTCACTTTTGTCCGTCCGTCCGTTTACGTCGTGCGTCAACGTTGGACTAGTGGACGCCGTCAGCTATACGGAAGGACCTTAAGACTAAATTATCAGCGCCAGCACGAGCGATTTTTAGCGCCTGGTGTTCCCCTCCACCCTACAAGGACACCCTTATTGAAACCACCCAACTATGACACCATAAAGTCTACGTCAAACCAATCTTCGCCAGACGAAACTTCGCCAACCTTGCATATTACGCTTTACCGGTATCAGGAGCACAAGCGTAGTTATACTTGAGGGTAAGATAAGGACCACAGGCGTAGTTATACCTGAGGTAATCTCATTAAAGTTTACACAGGTTCCATATTTTTGCTAAAGTTGTGAAATATAATAAAGCATCTGAGGGCGCTGTTGACGTGGTTAGTGTGGGGAAGTGAACCACGTCTTTTATCCTCTTAAGACGTTGTTATTATTGAAGTTAATTAATTTGTTTACTATCGTCTAACAACCTGGTTATTAGTGTGGCATTGGTTGAGGTGTGTGTGTGTGTGTGTGTTATGAGGTTTTCTAAATACTTTGAAATATTATCTTTACCACAAAAGTTCCTTCATAATATTTACCTGAGAATTCGTCCTTAATTGGTCAACTTTTTTTTTATTTTCCAGGTGACAATAAAGTCCTATTAAAGAACAAAAATATTTACAGGAAAGAAATTATTGTCCTAGAGAAAATTATTAAAGAAAACAGATTGACGATTGTGTTTGGGAAAAGAAAATGTGACTACGTGAAGGTTCCAATATTGTGTGAGGTGTGTCTTATCTGTGTTGGAGGTGAAGTGGCGGGAGACTCTGGCTGATTTTTTTGTGCTAATTATCGTAATAATGAGGTCGTGCTCTAGGTAGTGGCAGTGAAGTGGTAGTGATGGTGCCACTGTCGTCACTTACGGTGATTAGCCAGAGAGTGTGTCGTATACCGAGGTCCCGCCTGGAGGGAGGAGAGGACTGGTGTTGTTGACGCTCGTAGTGATCTGTCCTCTAGCAGTGAACCGCGACGCTGTGGAACCTTGACCATACTGGTTCTAAGATCACCTAGACAACCTGCACAGCCTACCCTTCCTCTGAGCCTCCGGGCGAGAAGGCTAGAAAGGAAGGTTCTCACTCACCAGTAGGGTGTCGAAGCCGGTGATTCCAGCCGTCGGGTGGTCCATCTGCAGGCTGTGTGTCTACGTGGTGCCCCCATGGCGTAGAGGGATGCCCTGAGACATCTACCCCAGAACGTTGAGGATAGACAACAGCAACATGTGGACGGCGCCCCCAGGACCCTAGACGCCCCCTTGAGGTCAACATGGACCCTGACCCGCCCACCACCCCTACCACGCCCACACGAAAGATGCTGTGGTAGAGTGGGCGTTTATTAAGACCCCCGACACCACATCCACACGCACACACAGAAGATGCTGTGGTAGAGTGGGCGTTGCTATGGCGACGCCACGACCGACGGTGGGCGTGAGTAAGGAGACCCTCCACAAGAGCAACAGTGATCCCGTCCATCGACAACCACAACAACACCACCGCCGACTCCACGTGAGGCCTCGAGGAACACCCGTCTCCAAGTGCTTCCTCACCCTCGACGGCTACAACTATGTTATAGGTGAGTCTCCAAGTGCTTCCTCACCCTCGACGGCTGCAACTATGTTATAGGTGAGTCTCCAAGTGCTTCCTCACCCTCGACGGCTACAACTATGTTATAGGTGAGTCTCCAAGTGCTTCCTCACTCTCGACGGCTACAACTATGTTATAGGTGAGTCTCCCAGTGCTTCCTCACCCTCGACGGCTACAACTATGTTATAGGTGAGTCTCCAAGTGCTTCCTCACCCTCGACGGCTGCAACTATGTTATAGGTGAGTCTCCAAGTGCTTCCTCACCCTCGACGGCTACAACTATGTTATAGGTGAGTCTCCAAGTGCTTCCTCACCCTCGACGGCTACAACTATGTTATAGGTGAATGTATCCATCTGTCTATTAATCTATTTGTCTGTCTGTCTGTCAGTTCAAGCTTTAACGTATCAGTAAAGATTATGTACAGTACACGTCCACACCAAAACAAACACACGTACACCCTGTCCTTGTGGAGCTGTAACATGACTCTAACATGTTGTGTGGTACAGCAGCTGTAGCATGTGTGGTACAGCAGCTGTAGCATGTGTGTACAGCAGCTGTAGCATGTGTGTACAGCAGCTGTAGCATGTGTGGTACAACAGCTGTAGCATGTGTGGTACAGCAGCTGTAGCATGTGTGGTACAGCAGCTGTAGCATGTGTGTACAGCAGCTGTAGCATGTGTGTACAGCAGCTGTAGCATGTGTGGTACAGCAGCTGTAGCATGTGTGGTACAGCAGCTGTAGCATGTGTGTACAACAGCTGTAGCATGTGTGGTACAACAGCTGTAGCATGTGTGGTACAGCAGCTGTAGCATGTGTGTACAGCAGCTGTAGCATGTGTGTACAGCAGCTGTAGCATGTGTGGTACAACAGCTGTGGCATGTGTGTGTGGCTGTGTGTGTGTGTGCAACAGCTGTGACATCATGCAGCAGCTGTAGCGTATTATTGGTGCAACAGACTGTGCACCTGTACATTTTAACAACTGTGTGTGTCAATGGTGCAAATGCAGCTGTAGCATGTGTGGTGCAACGGCTGTGGCATGTATTGGTGCAACGGCTGTAGCATGTGTGGTGCAGCGGCTGTGGCATGTAATGGTACAGCAGCTGTATCAATGTGTGCACGGCAGCTGTATCATGTGTGGTGCAGCAGCTGTGGCATGTGCCTTGGCCTGTGTGTGTGTGCGGCAGCTGGTATGGCATGTGTGCAGCGGCTGTATCATGTCAGTGATTGCAACGGTGTAGCGTAGTGTTGCAGCGGCTGTGTCATGTGTTGGTGCAACGGCGCAGCATGTGCAACAGCGCTGTATCATGTGTTGCAGCAATGCCGCGTGTGTGTCTGCTGCTATCTGTGTAACAAGCTGTGGCATCGTGCAACAGCTGTCATGTGTGGTGCAGCGGCTGCTGGCATGTGGTGCAACGGCTGTGGCATGTGTGTGCAGCAGCTTTAGCCGTGTGTGGTGCAACAGCTGTGGCATGTGGTGGTGCAGCGGCTGTGTCGTATTATTGGTACCAATAGCTAGCATGTGTTAATTTAGCAGCTGTATCATGTGGTGCAGCAGCTGTAACATATGTGGTACAGCAGCTGTAGCATGTGTGCAACAGCTGTATGTGTGTGGTACAGCAGCTGTAGCATGTGTGGTACAGCAGCTGTATCATGTGTGGTACAGCAGCTGTAGCATGTGTGGTACAACAGTTGTAGTATGTGTGTACAACAGCTGTAGCATGTGTGGTACAGCAGCTGTAGCATGTGTGGTACAGCAGCTGTAGCATGTGTGTACAGCAGCTGTAGCATGTGTGTACAGCAGCTGTATCATGTGTGGTACAGCAGCTGTAGCATGTGTGGTACAGCAGCTGTAGCATGTGTGTACAGCAGCTGTATCATGTGTGGTACAGCAGCTGTAGCATGTGTGGTACAGCAGCTGTAGCATGTGTGGTACAACAGCTGTAGCATGTGTGTACAGCAGCTGTAGCAAGTGTGGTACAACAGATGTAGTATGTGTGTACAGCAGCTGTAGCATGTGTGTACAGCAGCTGTATCATGTGTGGTACAGCAGCTGTATCATGTGTGGTACAGCAGCTGTAACATATGTGGTACAGCAGCTGTAGCATGTGTGTACAGCAGCTGTATCATGTGTGGTACAGCAGCTGTAGCATGTGTGGTACAGCAGCTGTATCATGTGTGGTACAGCAGCTGTAGCATGTGTGTACAGCAGCTGTAGCATGTGTGGTACAGCAGCTGTATCATGTGTGGTACAGCAGCTGTAGCATGTGTGGTACAGCAGCTGTAGCATGTGTGTACAGCAGCTGTATCATGTGTGGTACAGCAGCTGTAGCATGTGTGGTACAGCAGCTGTAGCATGTGTGGTACAACAGCTGTAGCATGTGTGTACAGCAGCTGTAGCATGTGTGGTACAGCAGCTGTAGCATGTGTGGTACAACAGCTGTAGCATGTGTGTACAGCAGCTGTAGCATGTGTGTACAGCAGCTGTATCATGTGTGGTACAGCAGCTGTAGCATGTGTGGTACAGCAGCTGTAGCATGTGTGGTACAGCAGCTGTTTCATGTGTGGCACAGCAGCTGTAGCATGTGTGGTACAGCAGCTGTAGCATGTGTGGTACAACAGCTGTAGCATGTGTGGTACAACAGCTGTATCATGTGTGGTACAGCAGCTGTAGCATGTGTGGTACAGCAGCTGTATCATGTGGTACAGCAGCTGTAGCATGTGTGTACAGCAGCTGTATCATGTGTGGTACAGCAGCTGTAGCATGTGTGGTACAGCAGCTGTAACATGTGTGGTACAGCAGCTGTAGCATGTGTGGCACAGCAGCTGTAGCATGTGTGGTACAGCAGCTGTAGCATGTGTGGTACAGCAGCTGTATCATGTGTGGTACAGCAGCTGTAGCATGTGTGTACAGCAGCTGTATCATGTGTGGTACAGCAGCTGTATCATGTGTGTACAGCAGCTGTAGCATGTGTGGTACAGCAGCTGTATCATGTGTGTAGCATGTGTGGTACAGCAGCTGTAGCATGTGTGGTACAGCAGCAGCTGTAGCATGTGTGGTACAGCAGCTGTAGCATGTGTGGTACAGCAGCTGTATCATGTGTGGTACAGCAGCTGTAGCATGTGTGGTACAGCAGCTGTATCATGTGTGGTACAGCAGCTGTAGCATGTGTGGTACAGCAGCTGTAGCATGTGTGGTACAGCAGCTGTATCATGTGTGGTACAGCAGCTGTATCATGTGTGGTACAGCAGCTGTAGCATGTGTGGTACAGCAGGTGTATCATGTGTGGTACAGCAGCTGTATCATGTGTGGTACAGCAGCTGTAGCATGTGTGGTACAGCAGCTGTAGCATGTGTGGTACAGCAGCTGTATCATGTATGGTACAACAGCTGTATCATGTGTGGTACAGCAGCTGTAGCATGTGTGGTACAGCAGGTGTATCATGTGTGGTACAGCAGCTGTATCATGTGTGGTACAACAGCTGTATCATGTGTGGTACAACAAATACAACGTTTCTAGTTTAATCTGAAACATTGTGTTATTAACCAATAATTATTAAACGACACAATTTGTTCACGACTCCAGCGAATGTCTGTCTGTCTATCTTTCAGCCTGTCTTTCTGTTTGTTTGTATGTCTATATTTAGCTTTATCTGCCTATATATGTCTATCTGTCTCTATCTGTGTGTGTGTGTGTGTGTGTGTGTGTGTCTGTGTGTGTGTGTGTGTGTGTGTGTGTGTGTGTGTGTCTGTCTGTCTGTGTCATCCCCTCCTACCTATCAACTTTACTTCACCATTAATATAGCACAGGTATGCCCTGAGGAGCTGACACCTACCTGTTGTCCTCTTTTACTCTGTGTTTGTCGGTGTGTTTGTGTGTTTGCTCATCTGTTTTTTTTCATTTGTATTTGTGTTCATGTGTTTGTGTTTGTTTGTGTGCGTGTGTGTCTAATTTAAAATCAGTTTGTTCCTGGTTGGATAATTTGAGTACCTTTGTTATATCACCTTTGTTTAGCCCTGACTTCCATAAATACACCTCGATCATATCGCCCCTCACTCTACGTCTCTTGAGGGAGTGCAAATTAAGATGCTTTACTCTGTCTCTGTACTCAAGGTTCCTAATGCCCGGGATTAGTCTTGTCATTCTCCTCTGAATTCTTTCTAGGGATTCTATATCCATTCTGTAATACGGTGACCAGAACTGAACTGCGTAATCCAGGTGTGGTCTCACAAGCGCAAGATATAGTTTTAGGATGACCTCGCTAGTCTTGTAACTAACATTCCTTTGTATGAACCTAAGTACTTTATTAGCCTTGTTTTGATTAAATACACATTGTTGTCTTGGTTTAAGATTCCTACTTATCATTACTCCTAAATCTTTCTCACAGTCGGATTTCTCTATATCAACGTTGTTCATCTGATATCTGGTTTCTCTGTTTACATCTCTTAGATAAAGTACATTACATTTGTCCATATAAAATTTCATCTGCCATTTTACAGACCGTGCGAACAGTTTGTTTAGATCTTCCTGTAGTTTTGAGGAGTCTTTGTTTGATTGTTTTACACGCCCTATTTTGGTGTCGGCAGCAAATTTACTTGTGTTGCTGTCTACGCTTATATCCATATAGTTTATGTATATAATAAGTAGTCATGGTCCAAGTACTGATCCTTGGGGTACTCCACTAGTGACGTTACCCCCAATGGGATTTAGTGCCGTTAATGCTTACTCGCTGTTTCCTGTCCTGTAACCACGCACTAATCCATTTTAGAATATCTCCTCCAATTCCATGAGCCTCCACTTTTCGTATTAATCTTTCGTGGGGGACTCTGTCGAAGGCTTTGCTAAAGTCGAGGTATAGCACATCATAATCGTGGCTGTCATCCACTGATTCGAAAACAGTAAAAAAAATTTTTAATAGATTAGTTAGACATGAACGCCCACTTGTGAAGCCATGTTGGGATTCATTGATCAACTTATGATTCTTCAGGTGATTTCGAATAGAGTTTGAAATTATTGCCTCAGCAATTTGCCTACAATTGATGTTAAACTGATTGAACGGTAGTCAGAGGATAGTCACCTATCTCCCTTCTTGAAAATCGGTATTACATTCGCTATCCTCCAGGATTCTGGTACTACACCCGTTTTTAAGGACATGTTAAACAAGTGGCTAAGGGCATACTAAGCTCTTCCTTACATTCCTTTAATACTCCGGCAAATATCTCATCGGGACCTGGTGACTTATTAGGCTTTAGTTTGTCTATTTGTTTAATAACATCGTTACTAGCCACTACTATCTCGCTTAATCTATTTAATTCACAATCTCTGTATATAGTCGGTGCCTCGGGTATCATGTTTAAATTTCCGGTTGTGAAAACTGTTGAAAAATATCTGTTCAGATTAATTATTACTCATTTCCCCGACGATATCAGTTAGCTCGCCGGTATGGGCCAATAGACCCGCTGCAGTTTCCTCCAATCTTATGTTCTTATGTTGTCTCGTGTTTTAGTTTGATACATTTGATAGAATCCCATTGGGTATGACTTCTCCTCCCTTGCTACCTTCAGTTCATTATTCCTCTTTGCTTTTCTTATCTCTGTCTTAACCCTACCGGCCAATACCTTATAATAATCTCGAAGATAAAATTCACCACGATTTATTCTCCTCAACCTCAGATCTCCTGGTCAGTTCTCCCTCAGTGGTCATATTTTGTGAGGTTACTGGTGTCAGGTCACCAGGTAAAGTGAGGTCGTCCTCTGTGGATACATTGTGTGAGGTCACTTTATTTACCACCTCACATGAGGTCATGTAATTCACCCCCAAACACAATACCCCTTCTCTCAGCTGCCTTTTCAACCTATCAAAGTTTGTCCTCCTGAAATCTGGGACTTTGATGGAATTTTCCTTGCGACTGCCATGAATTTCTACTTTGAATCTCACTTCTTTGTGATCGCTGTTAGCTATTTTGATCTCTACTTTGACATTACAAATGAGGGTTTTTCTGTTTGACAACTAAATCTAGTATATTATTGCCCCGGGTGGTTTCGGCTATATGTTGACTTAGGAAACAGTCCTGAATTGTTTCAAGAAAATCCTCTGTTTCTGAGTTACTCGTAAGGTCGGTCCAATCTATTTGGCTAAAGTTAAAGTCACTTACTATTCAGGCTTTGCTATGTCTGGATGTCCTGTGCATTTCCTCCCAAATATGTTGCTTATAAGAACATAAGAACATAAGAATGGAGGAAACTGCAGCGGGCCTATTGACCCATACTGGGCAGTCCCGTTCATACCCAACCCCTATTGCTCATATAAGCATCCAACCTATGTTTGAAGCTAACCAGCGTATTCGAGTTAATGATGATATTTGGTAACTTGTTCCATTCATCCACTACTCTATTTCCAAACCAGTGTTTACCTATTTCACTCCGAAATCTAAATTTGTCTAATTTAAAACCATTGTTACGAGTTCGCTCCTGGTTGGATAGTTTGAGTACCTTTGTAATGTCCCTTTTGTTTAACACTGACTTCCATTTATACACCTCTATCATATCGTCCCTCACTCTACGTCTCTCGAGGGAGTGCAAATTAAGATGCTTTAACCTGTCTCTGTATTCAAGGTTCCTAATGCCCGGGATTAGTCTTGTCATTCTCCTCTGGATTCTTTTCAAGGATTCTATATCCATTCTGTAATACGGTGACCAGAACTGAACTGCGTAATCCAGGTGAGGTTTCACAAGCGCTAGATATAATTTTAAGATGACCTCGCTAGTCTTGTAACTAACACTCCTTTGTATGAACCCAAGTACTTTATTAGCCTTGTTACGAGCAAAAACACATTGTTTACTTGGCTTAAGATTCCTACTTATCATTACTCCTAAATCTCTCGCAGTCGGATTCCACAATGGCATCGTTGTTCATCTGGTAACTGGTTTCCCTGTTTACATCTCCTATACTGAGTACTTTACATTTGTCCACATTGAATTTCATCTGCCATTTTTCCGACCATTCGAAAAATTTGTTTAGATTTTCCTGTAGTTTTGCAGAGTCCTCGTCAGGTTTAATTACACGTCCTATTTTAGTGTCACCAGCAAATTTACTTATGTTGCTGTCTATGCCGATATCTATGTCGTTTATGTATATAATAAATAATAATGGTCCAAGTACTGAGCCTTGGGGAACTCCACTTGTGACGTTGCTCCAATGCGATTTAGTGCCGTTTATGCTCACTCGCTGTTTCCTATCCCGTAACCACGCCCTAATCCATTTAAGGATATTACCTTTGATGCCATGCGCTTCTACCTTTCTATTTAGTCTTTCGTGGGGGACTCTGTCGAAGGCTTTGCTAAAGTCGAGATATACCACATCATAATTGTGCCCCTCGTCCACCTATTCGAAAACTGATGAAAAGAATGTTAATAGATTAGTTAGACATAAACGCCCGCTTGTGAAGCCATGCTGGGAATCATTGATCAACTTGTGCTTCTCCAGGTGGTTTCGAATAGAGTTTGAAATGATTGATTCTAGTAATTTGCCTACTATTGATGTTAGTTATTAACTCTATCAAGATGAGGAGGGTCTATATATTACTCCTATGATTAATTTTTTCCCTACCATCGATTAGTTCTATCCAAATTGTTTCTGTATTCAGTTCAGTTTTTATTTCCTTATTTATTTCACACTTCAAATTATCCCTGACATAGGTTGCTACTCCGCCTCCTTTCCTAATCTGTCTATCACTCTGGAATAATTTGTAACCTTTAATTTAGTTTCAGTGAAATCTATTACTGTATATCGATTTTTTCGGTACATACCAACAACCTGATTTCATCCATTTTATTTCTCATACCTTTACTGTTTGCGTAGTAGACATTTAAGTTAGTCGTGATCTGAGTCCTCTCTTTGTCGCGTTTAGGTTTTAACTGCCAACCTAATTTAGCTTTGTCATCATTCCTTGCACAATTTCTATGTAGCCTTTTGCTTTGTTCACCTGCGCCCACTGCAGTCTCCTCGACCCTTTGCCAATATGTTGCCACCCCATCCCTAGACAGATGCACCCCATCTCTAGCATAAAGGTCCCTTATGCTGTAAAAACTGCCCCAGTTGTCAATGAATGGGACTGATATTGACTTGCAATATCTGTCAAGACAGCTGTTGACACCAACTGCCCTTGACAACCATTCATCGCCACCCCTCCTGGGCAGGACGCCACATATGTTAGGAATCCCTCCCTTCAACCTAATACGTTCTATAGCTGTCTCCAAGGAGATCTTCACTCATACACCGGCCAATATCATCGTTTCCAGACGTAATATTGTCAACTATATCCCCCACCCCAGTTGCTGACGAACACACTCATCCTATTTCTATTTTTGGCAGGTACCTTACCTGGAATCACCAGCAGTTAAGGTTTTCCTACCTTCCTTGTCAGCTTTGTCCTTGACTATATTACCGTCCAATTCGTCTACCAAAGGACTAAAAAAAAGTTAGTACACTTAACTGTCGTCGTTTTCTTGTCTTTTTCACCACCAGTTTGGTTATTCCTCTCCTCTCGACCCTCAGATACAGACTCCCTCTGTCTCGTGTCTTCCTCCTTCATCCTCACAATCACTTCCTTTAACTTCAAGTTTGAGTCCTTGACCTTCACTAACTCAACCTTCAAAAAGACGCAGAGTTTGTCACAGCTAACACGAGCCATAGAACTGTCACTTAATCCCCGGGAGCTAAATCGACCGTGACCTTTCCTCTAATGACGTCAGTACACAATTGGGCGAGGTCAGCACACAACTGGGCGAGGTCAGCACACAACTGGGCGTGGTCAGCACACAACTGGGCGAGGTCAGCACACAACTGGGCGTGGTCAGCACACAACTGGGCGTGGTCAGTACACAACTGGGCGTGGTCAGCACACAACTGGGCGTGGTCAGTACACAACTGGGCGAGGTCAGCACACAACTAAGGTCAGCAGGTTAGGTCAGGTGAGGTAAGGTTAGGTGTGATCACATCAGGTCAGATTAGGTCAGGTCAGGTGGGTGTGGTGAGCAGCCTTAGTCGGGTTAAATGGTGAGGTAATTTGAGGAGATTGAGTTTGTAGGAGGTAGAGCGAGTGTGTGTGTGTGTGTGTGTGTGTGTGTGTGTGTACTGGAGAGAGAGAGAGAGAGAGCCGAACACAGATTGACAGACGCAAGCATTTTCATAAGAGACTGGATGTTGAAATAGACAGTTATAGACAACAGAAATAGATTTATGAGTTCTATTTGTTAAACATTAAATTTATTACACACATTTAGATGATAACTGGACATTAATTTGCATAATTTTGCAATGTGGACTGAATGATGAAACATACATACATACATACATACATACATACATACATACATACATAGTAATATAAAGTGTACACCATGTGCACATTCTACACTAGGTACTTGTGTGTTCAGGTTGGATAGAGTGGACAGTATATAAAGTGTTTTATTTGTTTACAAGAAAAGAGCAGTTGTAATGTTTTTGGGTAGAGGGAGTGAGAGAGGGAGAAAGGGGGAGAGGAATGAGTGAGAGAGGTGTTGGAGGAAAATGGTGAAGGAAGGGAAAGACAGAGAGAGAGAGAGAGAGAGGGGATAGAGGGAGGAGTAAAGGAGAGTCAAAGGAGGGAGGGTGGGAGGGAAAGAGGGAGAGAGAGAGAAAGAAAGAGGTAGGGAGGGGGAGGGAGAGAGGGAGAAGGAGGTAGGGAGGGAGGGAGGGAGAGAGAAGGGGAGAGGAAGAGAGAAGGAGGGAGGGAGAGGTTATACAAGCAAGGTGGATGAGGAGTCTTGAGAAATCTTACCTTTAGTTCAACAGGTTTATCTTCTCTAGTCAATTAACCTTAACCCACCTGTTCCACCCACCTGGTGCACCTACTTGTTCCACCTCCCTGTTCCACTTACTTGTTCCATCCCTCTGTTCCACACACCTGTTGCACCTACTTGTTCCACCTACCTGTTCCACTTACTTGTTCCATCCCTCTGTTCCACCCACTTGGTGCACCTACCTGTTCCACTTACTTGTTCCACTTACTTGTTCCACCTTCCAGTTCCATCTCGTTCCACCTATTTTTTCCATCCACCTGTTCCACTCATCTATTCCACCTACAGTATAACCACACCTAGCACGTGTTGGTGGTGGTGCAGGTGGTGTTGGTGGTGGTGCAGGTGGTGTTGGTGGTGGTGCAGGTGGTGGTGGTGCAGGTGGTGGGGGTGCAGGAGATGGTGCAGGTGGTGGTGCAGGAGATGGTGCAGGTGGTGGGGGTGCAGGAGATGGTGCAAGTGGTGGTGCAGGTGGTGGGGTGCAGGGAGATGGTGCAGGTGGTGGTGCAGGTGGTGGGGTGCAGGAGATGGTGCAGGTGGTGGTGGTGCAGGGAGATGGTGCAGGTGGTGGGGGTGCAGGAGATGGTGCAGAGTGGTGGTGCAGGTGGTGGGGTGCAGGAGTGGTGCAGGTGTGGTGGTGCAGGTGGTGGGGTGCAGGAGATGGTTGCAGGTGGTGGTGCAGGTGGTGGGGGTGCAGGGGTGGTGGTGCAGGTGGTGGTGGTGCAGGCGGTGGTGGTGCAGGTGGTGGGTGGTGGTTCAGGCGGTGGTGGTGGTGGCTCAGGCGGTGGTGGTGGTGCAGGTGGTGGTGGTGGTGGTTCAGGCGGTGGTGGTGGTGGTGTGGTGGTTAGGTGGTGGTGGTGCGGGTGGTGGTGGTGGTTCAGGCGGTGGTGGTGGTGGTTCAGGCGGTGGTGGAGCAGGTGGTGGTGGTGGTTCAGGCGGTGGTGGTGGTGGTTAAGGCGGTGGTGGTGCAGGTGGTGGTGGGTGGTTCAGGCGGTGGTGGTGGTGGTTCAGGCGGTGGTGGTGCAGGTGGTGGTGGTGGTGGTTCAGGCGGTGGTGGTGGTGGTTAAGGCGGTGGTGGTGCAGGTGGTGGTGGTGGTTCAGGTGGTGGTGGAGCAGGTGGTGGTGGTTCAGGTGGTGGTGGTGGTGGTGGTGGTTAAGGCGGTGGTGGTGCAGGTGGTGGTGGTGGTTCAGGCAGTGGTGGTGGTGTTCAGTGCGGTGGTGGTGGTGGTGGTTCAGGCGGTGGTGGTGCAGGTGGTGGTTCAGGTGGTGGTGGTGGTGGTGGTGGTTCAGGCGGTGGTGGTGCTGCAGGTGGTGGTGGTGTGGTGGTGCAGGTGGTGGTGGTGGTGGTGGTGGTTCAGGCGGTGGTGGTGGTGGTTCAGGCGGTGGTGGTGCAGGTGGTGGTGGTGGTTCAGGCGGTGGTGGTGGTGGTGGTGGTTAAGGCGGTGGTGGTGCAGGTGGTGGTGGTGGTGGTTCAGGCGGTGGTGGTGGTGGTTCAGGCGGTGGTGGTGCAGGTGGTGGTGGTGGTGCAGGTGGGGTGGTGAGTGGGTGAGGTGGTGGTTCAGGTGGTGGTGGTTCAGGCGGTGGTGGTGCAGGTGGTGGTGGTGGTTCAGGCGGTGGTGGTGCAGGTGGTGGTGGTGGTGCGGTGGCAGTGGTGTGGTGGTGCAGGTGGCGGTGGTGGTGGTGGTGGTGGTTCAGGCGGTGGTGGTTCAGGTGGTGTGGTGGTGCAGGTGGTGGTGGTGGTTCAGGCGGTGGTGGTGCAGGTGGTGGTGGTGGTTCAGGCGGTGGTGGTTCAGGCGGTGGTGGTGCAGGTGGTGGTGGTGGGTTCAGGCGGTGGTGGGTGGTTCAGGCGGTGGTGGTGCAGGTGGTGGTGGTGGTGGATTGGGGTGGTGGTGGTTCAGGCGGTGGTGGTGCAGGTGGTGGTGCAGGTGGTGGTGGTGGATCAGGCGGTGGTGGTGCAGGTGGTGAATTGGGTGGTGGTGGTGGTTCAGGTGGTGGTGGTGCAGGTGGTGGTGGTGGTTCAGGTGGTGGTGGTGGTTCAGGCAGTGGTGGTGCACTTGGTGGTGGTGGTTCAGGCAGTGGTGGGTGCAGGTGGTGGTGGTGGTTCAGGGTGGTGGTGGTGCAGGTGGTGGTGGTGGTTCAGGCGGTGGTGGTGCTTGGTGGTGGTGGTTCAGGCGGTGGTGGTGCGATGGTGGTGGTGGTGGGTGCAGGTGGCGAGGTGGTGGTGGTGGTGGTGGTTGTGGTTCAGGCAGTGGTGGTGTGGGTGGTGGTGGTGGTTCAGGCGGTGGTGGTGCAGGTGGTGGTGGTGGTGCAGGTGGTGGTGGTGGGTGGTTCAGGCAGTGGGTGGTGCAGGTGGGGTGGTGGTGGTGGCGGTGTGGTGGTGCAGGTGTGGTGTGGTTCAGGTGGTGTGGTGGTGCAGGTGGGTGGTGGTGGTTCAGGCAGTGTGGTGGTGCAGGTGGTGGTGGCGGTGGTGGTGGTGGTGGTTGGTTCAGGCAGTGGTGGTGCAGGTGGTGGTGGTGGTTCAGGTAGTGTTTGGGTGCAGGTGGTGGTGGTGGTGCAGGTGGTGGTGGTGGTGCAGGTGGCGGTGGTGGTGGTTCAGGCAGTGGTGGTGCAGGTGGCGGTGGTGGTTCAGGCAGTGTGGTGGTGCAGGTGGTGGTGGTGGTGCAGGTGGTGGTGGTGGTGAGGTGGTGGTTGTGGTTCAGGCAGTGGTGGTGCAGGTGGTGGTGGTGGTGCAGGTGGCGGTGGTGGTGGTTCAGGCGGTGGTGGGGTGCAGTTGTGTGGTGGTGGTTCAGGTGGTGGTGGTGCAGGTGGTGGTGGTTCAGGCAGTGGTGGTGCACTTGGTGGGTGGTGTTCAGGCAGTGGTGGTGCGGAGTGGAGGTGTGGTGGTACATGGTGGTGATGGGTGCAGAGGTGGTGGTGGTTCAGGGCGGTGGTGGTGCAGGTGGGTGGTGGTGCAGATGGTGATGGTGGTGGTTCAGGCGGTGGTGGCAGGTGCGGGTGGGTGTGGTGCTGGTGCGGATGGTGGTGGGTGGTGGTTCAGGTGGTGGTGGTGGTTGGATGGTGGTGGTGGTGGTTCAGGTGGTGGTGGTGCAGGTGGAGGTGGGGTGTGCAGATGGTGGTGGTGGTGGTTCAGGTGGTGGTGGTGGGGTGCAGGTGGTGGTGGTGGTGCAGGTGGTGGGTGGTGGTGCAGGTGGCGGTGGTGGTGGTTCAGGCAGTGGTGGTGCAGGTGGGGGTGGTGGGGTTCAGGCGGTGGTGGTGCAGGTGGTGGTGGTGGTGCAAGTGGCGGTGGTGGTGAGGTGGTGGTTGTGGTTCAGGGTGGTGGTGCAGGTGGTGGTGGTGGTGGTGCAGGTGGCGGTGGTGGTGGTTCAGGCGGTGGTGGTGCAGTTGGTGGTGGTGGTTCAGGTGGTGGTGGTGCAGGTGGTGGTGGTTCAGGCAGTGGTGGTGCATTGGTGGTGGTGGTTCAGGCAGTGCTGGTGCAGGTGGAGGTGGTGGTACAGGTGGTGGTGGTGGTGCAGATGGTGATGTGGTGGTGGTTCAGGCGGTGGTGGTGCAGGTGGGTGGTGGGTGCAGATGGTGATGGTGGTGGTTCAGGGGGTGGTGTGCAGGTGGAGGTGGTGGTGCAGATGGTGGTGGTGGTGGTTCAGGTGGTGGTGGTGGTGCAGGTGGTGGTGGTGGTACAGGTGGTGGTGATGGTGCAGGTGGCGGTGGTGGTGGTTCAGGCGTTGTGTGGAAGACCCTGCCTGCAGCGTGGCACAGCTGGTGGGTGGATTCTTGCCTCTCTGTGATGCCATCTGACTAGATTAGATCCATCTCTCGGGCTTAACCATCTGTCTGAGAAAGCCAACTGTCGGGTTTGGTCAATTTATATGGCATTTGGACCTCCAGCCATCTGTCTAATTTAACTATATGTCTAGTTTAGCAATCGGTAAGGGTTAAGAAGTATATCCATGTGTAAGGTTAGAACATTTTTTACATTTTTCTGATTTAGCCATCTGTCTGGTCTAGCCATCTGTCTGGTCTAGCCATCTGTCTGGCCTAGCCATCTGTCTGGTCTAGCCATCTGTCTGGTCTAGCCATCTGTCTGGTCTAGCCATCTGTCTGGTCTAGCCATCTGTCTGGTCTAAGCCATCTGTCTGGTCTAGCCATCTGTCTGGTCTAGCCATCTGTCTGGCCTAGCCATCTGTCTGAGTCTAGCCATCTGTCTGGTCTAGCCATCTGTCTGGCCTAGCCATCTGTCTGGTCAGCCATCTGTCTGGCCTAGCCATCTGTCTGGTCTAGCCATCTGTCTGGTCTAGCCATCTGTCTGGTCTGGTCTATCTGGTCTGGCCATCTGTCTGGTCTAGCCATCTGTCTGGTCTAGCCATCTGTCTGGTCCAGCCATCTGTCTGGTCTAGCCATCTGTCTGGTCTAGCCATCTGTCTGGTCTAGCCATCTGTCTGGTCTAGCCATCTGTCTGGTCTAGCCATCTGTCTGGTCTAGCCATCTGTCTGGTCTCAGCCATCCTCTGGTCTAGCCATCTGTCTGGTCTAGCCATCTGTCTGGCTAGCCGTCTGGTCTAGCCATCTGTCTGGTCTAGCCATCTGTCTGGTCTAGCCATCTGAGCATTTTATTGTGGCTAACGTCAGAGGGGTCCCTGTGCACAAGGCGTTATCCACCTTTACTGTGGTTAATCTCTTATTTTACAACCCAACCTAACCTAACCATTGTTATCTCTGACCATCTGTATTCATTAGAGCTTAACACACAAGTATACAGTCGTGCTGATAAATAGTGGCTGGAAAAAACGAATACGAGACTGATAAGACACACACACACACACACACACACACACACACACACACACACACACACACAATACTTTTCCATTCATTAAAGTCACTACTATTCACTAATGAACTTTTCTCACTACATTCATCATCATAAATGTTCATTACTCAGCTTGTACTCGAGTCCACTTGCCTCAGGCCGGTGAGTGATCTTCCACACTGAGAACCTCTGCAATAATAAACCACCTGGACTAAACGTTAATCTCAGTAATCTATTTCAGGTAAAATAAATCACCAAATTATTCACATCAATCACTCACATAACTACCACTTACGAAATTAATGCACAAAGTAATCAATCATATTAAGTAATAATATATCACTATTTATTTCATATGATCGCTATTAAGTAGATTATATCCAGGTACTTTATAATTCCTATTAAATTTTTATAAGAATATCACACATGTATAATAAGATAATAAATAAATAATATATCATATGTTACTTTGTTCACTTATATTACCAATTATTATTAACTATTCATTGTATCACAGGTAACTAACATAACCTGGGCTTCTCAAACACACTTACATAACCTTCTGAGACAGACTCAACATGTCTGAGTCTATGGTAAGTCTGAACTATATTGACGGACTATAGCCTGTCCTCAGCAGTAGGTCTGACTGTGGTCGTTTACTGATTAAAATTTCAGTTCACATTATTTATAATCAAAGTCTCAGTTTAGTTTTGTTAAATATTTCACTATATTTCTCTAATTTATAATTTTCATTAATTATTTATAAGTTTCTAAAACTTAATCATTCTTCATAAACCTTTTATATTTTAAATGATTACAAACTGTCCACTAGGGATCTGGTCACGCCACACCAGGTGTTATGGGAGGTTACAGTCTCACTCCGGTCTATCTTATGACAGATCAATTTATAGTCTCATTTCCGGTCATTAATCTGTCTTGTATTTACTCTTTAAAAACATTACGCTGTATATTTACCGATAAATTTATATATTCATCATATTTACTTGGTATCATTATACAAGGTGTTCATCTTCTCCAAGCATTTTATCATTGATTTATAACAATTTAAGACTTCATAATTATTTCAAATGAATTATCAATCATTATTATGGTTTAAACAATAATTCGTCACTTAACAATCAATAATAACAAAACTCTAACATTTCTCTAAACCCTCACACATGTTTACCAGACCTCAGTTGTCCCATTCTCCCTAAACTCCATTCACTTATTCACTTATTTCATATTTCTTACCTAAACTTCCGTCTTACACAATTCTTCATCATAACATATTTTTGAACATCAACAACATTCAGTTTTATATTAAATGAATTAACCTTCAATCATTACAATGTGGAAAGGCAGGGAGGCAGAGATAGGAGGGAAAACAAGGAGAGAATGGGCAGGAGAATGGTGCAGGTGTACTGAGGCAGGTGAGAGTGGCAAGAGACATGTTGATCATTATGTGCACCTCCCTCCACCCTTCCTACCTCTACTCTCCCTCCACCCTTCCTACCTCTACTCTCCCCTCCCCTTCCTCTACTCTCCCTCCACCCTTCCTACCTCTACTCTCCCTCCCTTCCTACCTCCTACCCCCCTCCCCCTTCCCTACCTCTACTCTCCTCCCCTTCCTCCTCTCCCTCCTACCTCTCTCTCTCCTTCTCCTTCTCTCTTCCCTACCTCTCTCCCTCCACCCTTCCTACCTCTACCTCCTCCCACCCTTCCTACCTCTACTCTCCCTCCCACCCTTCCCTACCTCTAACCTCCTCCACCCTTCCCCCTCTACTCTCTCCCTCCTCCACCCCTTCCTACCTCTACTCTCCCTCCGCCTTCCCTACCCTCTCTCCACTTTCCCTCTACTCTCCCTCACCCTTCCTACCTCTACTCTCCCTCCACCCTTCCCTACCTCTACTCTCCCTCCCTCCTCCCCTACCTCCCCACCCTCCACCCCTCCTCTCCCTACCCTCCCTCCCTCCAACCCCTCCCTCCCCTCCTACTCCTCCTTCAGAGCTCTCTCTCTCTCTCTCTCTCTCTCATTTACCCCTAAATAACAATAAACCACATTTTCTCTACATCTTAACTCTCCTGTTGGTTAATTAATCTCAATTATAAGTTAGATCATTTTTTTCTGTAGTTATTTTCTCTTGAGAAAAAAAATTACCTAAATAAATGATAAATGGAGAGGAGATGACAGGGTTGGGGTGGGATTGGATGAGTGGGTGAGTGGGTGGGTTAGCGGGTGAGTGGGATGAGTAGGGGTGGGGTGAGGTGGGGTGAGTGGGGTGGAGAATAGATTGGTGTGAGTTAGCAGGTGGGTGGGTTGGTTGATTGAGTGGGTGGATGGT